>NC_056726.1:716399869-716409869 GCF_019279795.1 Protopterus annectens
TACAACATCTGCTGAAACCTTAACATACCTGGACACAGACACACTAACATGGCCCTGTGTGAAATAGTTGCCGTTATACAACTGAACAGCTGCAGATGTATTAGGGTTTGTATGAACTAATCCTGTTTCTGAGGGTTGAAAGGTTCGTACACCGGGAAGTGTTACAGAGTACTGATTTTCAGCACAGTATGATACACAGTAACACCAAACTGAATATGTCTGGTAAGCACGCTGTAAACCCCCTAACATTATATGCATAGCTATGCAGCCTTGAGCTGGTCAAACAACCTGGCCAGACTTAAACATATGCAGAAGTATTAGGTACAGACAAACCCTGCACAATTAACAATGTTCTGAAATATAACAGCAGTTCTCACATTTTGACCAAATCCTCTAGGCATTACACACAATATTTTACTGTTTGTCTCCATACAGCTGTTGCAATAGATTCCAAACAACACTTCCATGCTGTCTTCCTCACAAGTAAGGCAAAGGGATAACGCCCAAGTGGAGTACTCAATTATACTCCACTGTAGCCATGGTATTGGCTAAGGCAGTAGCAGTGCAGCTGATGTGCATATAATTAGCTACTTAGGAACACCAATTGGCCATCGGGATAGCACATATTACTGATCTGTAACTATAAAAGGTTGCCTTGTCACACATTCAAACCATCTGTATCTACCTGTAGTTCAGTACAAAACACTGAAAGACGAACTGAAAACGAGTATTATACTAGTCAATAACACCTCCGATTGCTAAGAAGGTATGTATAACATGTAGTATGTCTGTGTATGCACTACCTGCACTATAAGAATTACAGTGTAATCAATGCATATAGCAGAAATAGCTATCTTATAGTGATGTATTGTTGAGCAGTAGTAATGCTCGTAGTATTCTATTTGTGCACTGCTGTAGGTCACACAGCAAACTCCACATACACCACAATGGATGATATGGGATTGGAACCCACCAATTCGCTTTCAGCCACTGTCAGTGTCAGGATTGGTCCAACAAGTATGTGCTATAACAGGCAATAGTATATGTCGCTATATTGTAACAGTCGACATATGTATGGGTGTATAAATAAGATGAACATGTTAAAGGTGGGCTTACTGTGCAAATATGGTGTGCATTGTGGGATATTGTGCCAATAACTGTGTAATGTACAGTATTCTAGGCAGATCTGTATTCTGTTCTACATAGCAGTTCTGTTATGTTATGCAAACAGTAGTTATGTCTATTGGCAATTACAATGCTCAGTGACAGGATACATATCATTTGGATTCATCTGACAGTTTAGCATGATAACAAAGATAACTGGAAGAGCCAGGTAACTATCCATGCACATAACACATGTAATATCCACCTCTCTAGTATCGTTTGCAAGCAGTAACAGCTGTGCATGTGTACATGTTATGCAAATGTGTAGTGACCCTTGTTACAGGGCTGGGCCAAATGGCTATGTGCACACCTACATAGAGTGGATTTTGAGAGTACAGACACACTGGTTGAACTACCAGGTATGAGTAGCCCAACCTATCACTGACAACCTAACAGCCAATTGCACATACTGTATGCAAGGTAGTGCACAGCACTGGTAATGAAACAGGTTGCATATCATCTTTAACTCCAGTGTAACATCTGCAGTAGGAGTGTAAGATGTAGGGGACAACTGCCCATATGTAATAGCCGCTTTATAGGTGATGGCTCACACTATCTGATTATATTCTGATCATGTTGATAGTGGCACCAGAGTCTATTGATACATGACTCTGTTTGGAGAGTGGGTGTCTGTGCCCAACAGAGCTCATGGTCCTGGTGGATATGTGACTATATACGCAGAGAAGGAGACAGACCTGCAGACACTTGCATCATCTGTAATCAACTAACAGGATGTGATGCGCTCCTCAGAGGAGGATTGCTGCTAAAGGTAGCTACAGTGTTTCCGTAATAGCCAGTGTTGTCACATCCATAACACAAATATTTACATGTGAGCATCACTGTCTAAAACATCTTCATAAGCAATATGTAAACGAAATACAGTATGTTGTATACACATGGCTCTGGCATATTCCATGTTGTTGTGCAGGACCTGTGATGCAGTAGCCTGGACTGTATGGAAACACATGTAGGAACTGTCAGGTCTTGTAGCCCATGCAGGTATATCCCAAGGCCTGGGTAGCATTCTGCCATTGGCCCAAATGATACTGCAGTACAGGGACAAAAGGATTGTCTTCCACAATTGTCTAGTGTAGTGGTGCAAGTCAAAGGGTATCCGGTATCTGTCATCCTGGGAAAACATGGTTGACAGACCATGATGCTTTGCCAGACAGGGCCTGCACCTGTCACCCCTGGGAGTCTGGATACTGCCTAGGGCTAATGCTTCCCCTATAATGCCTTCATCATGCATGGTTCAAGTGAAGGTCCACTGCTGTTACAGGGACAGCCAAGCAATAAACTGCGGGTCTCGCTACACAATGATGCAAGTCAGAAACACTATATGGACACACATATGTCAATCCCTAGCATGGAGAACATATCTGTGCAGTGGCTGAGACATGTTTCAACGCTCCAGAGAGCACACCTGCATGACCATGTTATAACACATACCTCACCTATTGCCCATGTAGAATTGCAAAGACCTATTTGTAATCTTAATAAATGTAATACACATGTATGTTCAGCTGTACTGCTGTACTTCTCTGTGAGTTACTGTGACCTGTCTCCATCATTATGTCTTTCAGGTATGCCATGTAGCAGACTGCCGGTGTACAGCCGCTGGAGGATGAGGTCCTCATCCCATACCTCCTCGACAACCACACAATGCTCTTCAGCTATGTGCCACAAAATGCACAGCAGTGGGGTGCCCTGTGGGAGGAACTCTGCAGGAGGGTAAATGATGTTGGCGGTCACAATTGCACCTATCAGCAGGTGCGCCGACACTGCACTGACCTCATAAGATCTGCAAATCAGCGTGCTAATGCAATTGCCAGGTAACAACGTGCAACAGGTGTGGCGCCACTCACCCATCCCCCACTCACACTTACCGAGGAGCTACTGGCCAACCTGGGTACACCTGTAGACCTCCATCCACAAGCTTTAGCTGGTATTGTGGAGGTGGGTATCTCTCAACCACCAAGCCTGGAGTTGTCTGGTAAGTCACTTAAAACAAAACTAAAACTATAATTCACATAGTTACATGAGTTACTGTACAATATGTAATGTAATATCATATGCAAGGCATGTATGCACACATGCCACATACTATAGTCTGCTACTCTATGTATGCACAAATGTGCATACTCCATAGTATAGTGTATTATACTGGCTTATGTGCCAACATGGACATTGCACTTACTGCTGTGACACTCCTGTTTAGGTACCTCTGGCATTTTGCAGTGACAGCAGCCTGTGTCAGGTGGGATTGTTATTATTTACCAGGCTTGATAATGCACAGAACATATTAATTGCATGCTATCTGCCATAACACACATACACATAATGTATGGTGGTCCTGTTAATGGAGACTGGTCAGACCTGCAATGCATCACAGTGTTTACCTATGTGAAACAATTGAGGACTATATGAAATACATGCACTAAACCTTCCAAACTGTCATTGCCAGATGTGTGGACAACAGTGAAGACAATGGTGGAGGTGTGTTCCACTGTAGGGACAGGTACTGCATATCACCATTACACATGTTGGGAATACAAACAGTACTGTACAGAGAGCATATGTGTGCATGCACTGTAAATGTGTTGGGGCTGGAGTATGACCGACCCACTGAATACACCTGTGTGGAGTATACCCTTGCTATGAATGTCACACAATGTCATGTGCTATCTGACATGTCCATGACATGTAGTGGGCTGACTGCAACACTGCTCAGCTGTCCTGCAAAACATGTGAAACATCCCATACATACCACCCTTTGTCTGCATAACCCTGTCCTCAGTGGAGCATATGACATCTATGGGTGTATGTCATATGGGATAACACTGACATGTGAAATAAGATGGCCATCACAACATATGCCCATGGAGGATGGCCAGAGACATGAAGCAACACACACAGTAGAAGTGATGTACATGTGTGTACACCCTGTTGTACATTGGCTCAACACAATATAACTATGGCCATTGTGTAATGGTGATATTGCAGATGTGAAACATTAAACATCATATAGGCCTGTGCACAGCTTGTGTAGGCATAACAAGAAACCACCAGATAACATGTCTTGATCATCTTGAGTGTGTCACGACATGGAAGCATTCACCTATACAGTATCCAAATACATACATGTGTTGTACAACATACACATACAACCACATCAAGCCACAGATACAGTACATTCCTCTTGCTGTTGTCAGACATCACTGTCATGCCTGCTCCTCATGTATTAGGTACACAGATGGCATGTGGGACATAGAGTACTGCTAAGTTAGCCATGTGTGGGCATAGTTGCCAGGCATCAGTAATATGGTTGCCGATGTGCAGGGGTATCATCCGTATACTCTTCTGTGACCTGTGTCACACATTCCACATTAGGGTTTAGTGTGTATACACCTCAGTGACGTGGGTGACATTCCACATTAGATATGTATTGTATGTGAACATATTCATGGCTATGAACTGTTTCAGTAGCTCACACTGTATATCAATTGTGAAGCCACATGATGCCCTGCAATGGCTATGCACATCAGCTCAATGTGCAATATGTCTCTGCATATTTGTAGGGTGGACAGACAACATTGCATCAGCTGAAAGCCCATGTTAGTATAACACGTCCCTGCATTGGGACACCATTACCGTACTGTAGATTGGAAAGGACACCACTGTGTTACACATGTATGCATGTCATTCAACACGTCAGCAGAAGACATGTCATACTACATGTGATTGGCAAGGTCTTACACCACACAGCAGGCCGGTGTACTGTAAACCTGTGCTGGTCTGTGGCACCATTGCAAAGTAGGGACAGCCATGTCAAACATGTGTGTACAGCCACATGCACAATGTCTAGACTCAGCCCAGGGATTGGCAGAATAATGTTGAACAGACATGCACTGCTTTGGGGGAGATATGCAAGCTAGGGCTCAGGCAAACATAGAATGCAGTCAACATACTCTACTGCTCATGTCGTCACACATAGGGGCGGTGGCCAGCACAAAGCATCAGTGGCAGATGTATAAAGGTCTGCGATGGTCTGTTAACATGTGGTGTATGTTGCACACACCATGGCTGTGCGGTGCAACAGTGCAAAGTGTATGCATTGTGTAGCAGGTATGGGGCATAGGCTACTAACACAAATGGTGCAATAAAGATATGTATGCTAACCGCCATCATAATTGTGTAAGGTGCATGCTGTCTGCTATAACACATGCATGCTGTTGTGTGCAACTCAGGGATGTATGATAACTACCATTATAATTGTCTAAGCTGAAACTATAATTGTCTAAGCTGAATGTCATCTGCCATATCACTTGCATGTAGCGTGTCTGTGTGTGTGTGTCTCTGTCTGCATGTGTCTGTCTCTGTCTGTCTGTGTCTAAGTGTGTCTGGTATAACTTGTAATGTACAGTTCTTGTCATCCCCTCACAGGTGTTGATGTAGATGCGTTCCCCTCCTGCGGTCCACCTGATGTTAGTGTCTCCACAGTCTGTAGCAGTGGTGATGATAGCATGATTGAGGCACAGGCAGGATTGTCAGGGGCTGAATCTGTGCCATTGGTTGCCATTCCACCTGTCTCCCCCTCATCCTCGCACACAGTTCCCCTGCCTGCACATACCCCATCACCACTGGCCATAGAGGAAGGACAGTTGGTGGGTGGTAGCATGGAACAGGGAAGTGTGAAGACTATGGAAGGTGTGCCTGCACACCATGATCCCACTCAACAGACTGTGATGTCCCACACAGGCATGTGCCCAGCTCTGCTTATAGGAGGACCACTGGCCAACATGCCCCTGTGAGACAAAGCACATCAGCTGGAGTCAACAGACACATGTTTCTGGCTATAATGGAGGCACAGGCATGTGCTGAATGGCACAACAGAGAAGGTCTGAGGCTTCAGAGGGCTGCTGTCCATTCATTAACTGACAACATCCAGGCACTTGCAAATGCTCACCATCATCTTGCAGATATTATGGATAGACGATTGGGTGACATGGTGGGAGGCCTTGACAGTGGCATGTCAACCTTGAGCATGGAATGTCTGTGCTGGAGCATCTTGTGGGAGTGAGGGGTCAGGCACATTGATGTAGGTCAGCTACATCACCTGTTGAAGGTCTACGTGAACATGCTACTGCACATGCCTGCTCCCATAGTGGCGGTAGCAGCAGCAGTGCAGCTGGTGCTGTGCAGTCCACACCAGGACACAGCAGGCCACATGTACATGGTCCTGGATGGTCCCAATAGGGACACGGTTCCAGTGGACATGTATCATTAGACAGTACCCAATCTGGACCTCTGCCTGGTAGTACCTGTGCAACCCCTGGCAGGAGCAGGTCACGTGGCTGTGGCCAGACACCGTGAACTGTGACACCTGCCTTGTACAGTCTGCAGCTGTCAGTAATACCCCTGTGTAGACCATCCACATGCCAGACCTGTGTGCATCTATGCACACACACTGGAAACAAATGTAGGGCACCTCAACACACACACACACACACACACACACACACACACACACACACACACACACACACACATGCATAACATCCACACACACCCAATGATATCACAGGCCCTAACACACACACATGATGTCATCCAATGGCGCAGCCTAGGCCTCTGGCAAACATTATCACCCTGTGCATATGATGATGCCTGTGCCGCATTCCTGTCATCCACATCATCGGTGCAGGGACATGTTCATATGGTCTGATGCACAGGGTGAACATACTAGGTAGACAATTGTAGATTAATATTGTTGAGTAGTGTTAACAGGCAGCAGACATACCATGTATTACAGTTTTAGAATGCATTTTGTACGTTTGACAGTATGTATCATGTGTAACAACACTAACAGCATGTTGATCTTGATGTTCTGCCTTCCTCTTTCAGGTGTAGTTGCATGTGCCAGGGGATGTCAGTGTTTGCGGAGTCCCATATGTACATGTTGACTACCCACAGGTCAGTATGACAATACCTGCATGCACTTTGTAGCTTCTACATCACAGTTATAGTCTTCCATGTTTCAATTATGTTTACTGTTGTAATGATTCAAGAGCATGATAGCTGTGTAGTAAGCTACCATGTTCAGAGCCGTCACATTCATAGTGGGTGACATCACAGGTATAGTTACCTGGAGCACAGAGGAGGTAAAAGAGTGGTATGCCGGATGACAAGGGTAAAGGCCAGTGAAATAGTGGCTTCTCATTGGGATGCAGTAATACCCACTGCCATGACAGCATGCAAACACAGACATACCCACACACACAGGGATTCACAGATACAGTGACGCACACTCTGACACACACACAGTTGCCAGTGTTCGGATGGGAACCCCTGCCTATGTGCATATCATCATTATAGTACTACATAATTACAAGACACCCCATAGAGATTACACATGTGCAGGTAGTTGGAATGGCCTAAGATCGAGGACATAGACAGGGATACTACAGTGCAGTGAGTGTATGTGGGGAGGGGGGTCCATCAGTAGGCTATGTAACAACAGGTCACACCCCAGGTGTACATGTTAACAGGTGGTTAGAATGCCCGTCTGCAATTGATGATATCAAATGGGATGCTAGTTTGCATTGAGTGGATTGGGGGAGGGGCATTAACATTTCACGATGGTAAAATACAGCGTCACTCCAGAGACTGGACAGCCATTCACATGGACAGCCATACACACACACACACACACACACACACACACACACACACACACACACACACACACACACACACACACACACACACACACACAGTGTGGCATTCACAAAGATATACAGCTATGTCACACACATACAAACACTTTACATGTGTGAGGTTTAACCACCTGCCTATGTCTTTCTTTCTACACTTCACTCTGTACTGGTGTCAACAACAGTGTTCAGAAGAGTGATAACATGTGGGATGTATTCCCAACCATACGTGACATATATGGACACACACCTACACGTGCCAGTACTGTGAATCAAACACCTGCCTATCTCATGATAGCTACTAGAGAAGTACAGCACTATCACATCTGGTACAATGCTTACTGACTCTTTCCTTTGCCAGCTGTGCTGATATATGCACAATATATGCACAAGGGAGGTATTACTGTTACAGGTGTCATGAGGTTTACCTTCAGTGTCACCCTTACAGCAGTCTACATTGTCTGTCTTCCACTTCAGTTAACAAAACCTGACCTTAGCAGTTACGCAGGTTATTGTAGGACTGGTTGCAACACACCAGTGTGCTGTCCTCAGTAATCATTCATCTGCAAAGAAGCCCCACCACTTAGTAATCATGTCCAAACATCTGTCCATACCTCATGTAAGGCTTACTGTACTTACAGCATATCACCATATACAGTTGGCAATGTTGAGACTGTATTGCAACAGCATGATGTACTAAAACAACAGTCACCTTCAGACATCAGACACTGCACACACATGGATTCTACACAAACATCAATACATGTACACATATGCAGTCTACATCAGTAAGTGCACTAGCAGGTCAAGAGGATACATTCTACACCTTCCCCAAGCCATGTCTGAAACATAGCCGAGCATTGCACCATAATGGATGTTGTATTTATGTACTGGTAGGACACCACCACTTTCACCGAGTAGCCAAGTGTACATATATTACAACAGCACATATCAGCGAGACACACACAGCATTATTCCATGTCATGCTCCTACAAACTGTTACCTGACAATGGCATGGTGAAGCCAGGGCAATGTAAAGGTCAACAATGAGCACATCATATTTGTCACACACACCTCATGTTTACTGGAAGAGTGCCAGCAATGTACTCTGTTAGAGCTAGGCAGTACACTCATTCAAGCATGTGCAAGGTCTGTGGTATATAAACATCTCACCCCAGTATGTAAAGGCTATTGTGGTACTAAGGCTAATGTCCAGACAGCACACAGCATGCATGGCTTGCAATTGTTGACATGGGGTATATGTAGGAGCTGTGGCCACATATGGCTGTACATGTCATGAAAATATCACCTGTGACTACTTAGGAACATACAGAGCAGAGCTGGATTTCCCTGAGGCTGTCAATACAGGCCTTGTGTAGGTCCTATGGTCCTGTTATTTGGGTATGTTTGTAGGCATTGCATTAGGTGGGCATGTCTAAAGACATACATGCCACATGGGGTGTTGTATGGTATGATAGGTGTCATGGGTGACCAGTAGAGAGGGAATATTACCTCTGTCAACACAGATGTCAAACCTTATGTACTGTTAGCATGCTATCTGCCACGTGCATGTGTGTAATGACTATAGCCACCTGTATGCAGAAAGGATAACGAAAGCTATGGTAATATCGTTTATGTTTTATGAGTGTGGGATGTACATATCCAGGGCAGGTACAGTTAGGTCATATCCAACCATGAGAGTGTTGTTTACTGGTGTACAACAACAGTCAACCGTGTTAATGCTGGTTAGAAACAGTGGTATTATTGCATTGCATAACACATTATGCAGCTGTGTCTTTACATGGGTACTTTGCACAGTTGATGTAGGCCTAGGTACAGTCCACCAATCGAGGGTTATCTGGTGGTCTACCATACTATGTCATACCACATATGGATGTGTTGTTGGTAGTCTGGGAACAAGGTGGTGGATGTATATGAGGATACAACCTAAAATGCAGCATTTGCCACTGTCACCTGTACCTGATTCATCTGTGATGCGTTATGTCAGAGTAGTGGTCTTTACATGTGAGTAGCCTTTATGAATATGTGTACACCAACACCTGGAATGGTTCATACCACTGTTATGGCCCACATGTCTGGATCTGAGTTATATGGTGGTAGTG
>NC_056726.1:716414869-716417369 GCF_019279795.1 Protopterus annectens
GTGTGACAGACAATGCTTAGGTTTTAGTCTCTAAGCCCTTCTCTGATGTACTTTTCCTCTGTCTGTCCCTTGCACACATTCTCTGGTGGATGTGGAGTTGTACACCTGCTCAGCAGCAGCTTGTGTATTGTAAGTGATGGTCATGTTCAGGAGATGGCCTCTGCACCTATTGCAGTCCTCCTCTAGCTGATTGCATGTGGAACAGCTGTGATGATGTTCCCATAGCCAATCGCATGGAAACACAGTACAATATCTAGGAATATCATGTTGGTGTTTGCCCATAACAGTCGCTGTGAGTGGTACCTGGATTTTGTGTTTGGTAAACGGCATCACAGATGATATCTGGATGTTCCTCAAACAACATACACAGCGGGAAATAGCCTAAAGACAGGAGGGTGATGTGCCAGACATGACTACAGTATGTAAGATTAGCTATGCTTCATTGAGACAACTGCCTGTTTAACAAGTTGTGTGTGGTAATGGCTATTCTGCATGTTTTAAAACTGACAAGACAGTCCTCTGTTTGTGAGGGACCCCTATCTGTAGGGCCATCTGTGGACTGGTCAGTGTGTGGAACCATTTGTTTCGTGTGTTACTCACTGAACACACAACTGTGAATTGCAGGAACATAATGTGACAATTGCAGCCAGTACATGGTGATAGTGATGAGTTACTGCCATCGCATCCCTGATTGGACATATGTCACATGAAACAGTGGTATGACAGACACTGTCTGGGGTTCTCAGTGACATACCAATAATGGGCCACTGCTCATAGCTGCAGTCACAAGTCTTCTACACTTTATACAGATGTCATGCAGTATATATGAAAGTGTTGTGCTCCCTCTGCAAATGTATACCATCTGTTGTGTTGGGTTGATTGTCATATCTATGCATGCTGTCATAAGTAATCCTGAATGCTGTTTATTATTACTAAGCCATATCTGTGTTTAAACTGCAACACCATAGGCTGTATGGTTTTGAAGGTCCCGGCAGAACCTCCTGTCCCACTTCATCTAGCCATGGCACTGGGTACCAGCATATCTGAGGTCCAGCCTTGGACCTCCACCTCTCTTGGCTCTGCACCACCTTCTGGTGGTACCACCACTGAGGATGGGGCTTGTCCCTCCTGGGAGCAGGTCCACACAGGAACATGTCTGCTGTCATACAGTCCCAGATGTGGTGCATAGAGGGCTCAATAAGGGGTTTCAAGTCCAGCTCAAGGGCAGAGTGTCACATTTACTGGGTGAGGCTGGCCCTCCTAGACAGCCTCCAGCACTGCCACCTTTGCAGCTGTCTTGATGCAGTGGTGGCTGCCCATGGCTGGGGACCTCCGTCCCACTGTTTCCATCTGGGGATTCATGGGCTTGTGACTGCCAAACACCCCTACCCATCTGAGGTGTATCCCCCCCACATGTGTCATATACCGACCCTGTATGCTGTCTTGTCTGTCATCCTACCCTACCCTACCTATCCTTCACGAGTATACCTACTCTCCTTCCCCACATCCCACTCTCACCCAACGGACACAAAAGGCCAATCGGTTCCTAGAACAACATTTGCCCCTACATAGCTGTCCATTTCACACACGTTTGACGTGGATGACCCCATTGTGCACACAACACTAGCGGTCCCTCTATGATTACCCCATTTACCTTTATCATGATGATGATGTCGCACACAGCACCTTGCAAGAGTATTGTTCTCACATAATGATTGGACAGGACCTGTTGTGTTAATGTAAATAACATGCACAGAGTGATGTATTTGGCCAATGTACAAATGTTTGCGTGTATTAATGACACATGTCTGTCTGAGGGAGTCTTGATATTACATAGGACAACACCACTACATAATACAGGTGTTGCTGGTGTTTCCCTTTTCATTCCTTTGTAATGCTTTGTTGTCACATGGGATGTTCTTGATATATCTATATCTATATATATATATATATATATATATATATATATATATATATATATATATATATATATATATATATATATACACATCTATATCTGGACATAAACACTCACACATACATCTACATGATGGAAAACATTTCCTATACTGTTGAATGACTGTGCTGGATGATATGTTTGTGATAAGATCTGATGTCTGTATATCTGCAATGGCTTAGTGGTAAATCCCAATAGCTGTGTGTGCAGGGTCCTGATTTCGAGCCTTACAAAAGCAGTTTATTTTGTTGCTTGGCAGAACAAGACCATTGGATACGGACTGATTAAGACACATTAAAGCAGTTGTGAGTGGGTGTGCGTGGGTTTGCATGCAGCTAAGCAATGCTACCCTCCAGTTACAGTTTGTTACACTCAGTTAGCCTCTATATTGCTTTACCAGTGTAATACTCGCATACTGGCAGCCAAACAGGCTTACACCTGCTTGCTCTCGCACTTGCATATGCACGGGATTTGGTGTTTGCATCTGACACTCACACCCGTGGGTGGGAGTGAGGACTATGATATTACCTTGTGATGACTATT
>NC_056726.1:716422369-716499869 GCF_019279795.1 Protopterus annectens
GCACTGCTATGCCATCTGTAGTGAGGATGCTCGGTGCAAGGCTAAAACCGTCCTTGTGCCGTGCTTCTTGAATCCTGGGGATTGTCTTTCTTCAGTAAAATGTCCAAGTATGGAATTTCAATATCACTAATAATGTGTACGAACTTCAAGAATGAGGTTGTGTTATTAATATAGTGCTAGAATGGTTCAACCTGATCCCTTGGTCCCTTCCACAAAATAAATATATCATCAAGAAAATGGGTATAAGTATGGCAAAAAAAAGAATGGTGAATCCTTTAAAAACTGCCTTTCCCATTCGAGCATCACTTTATTTGCGTAAAGGCCTGCACAACATGAACTCATTGCCACCACTTGGGTCTGGAGGTAGTATTTCTTCTCAAAAAAGGATGACATTACTTTTAAGTACCATATGCAGGAGTTGTTCATACATATTAATTTTTTGTTGTGGAATATTCTTCAGATGTAGGTAATCACAGAACCATTGTTCCCCTATTTCATGGGGTATAACTGTATACAAATCAACCACATCAACTGTTATCAGTAAAAAATCATTATCATATATTATATTATTCATTTTTCTTAAAAAATCCCAGGAATCGACACACAAATGGGGTTCTCCCATTAGATATATTTTTAATTGCATGTCTTGGAATGTCCCCAGTGGGTGGGTTATTGAACCCCTGGCATCCATTATGGGTCACATTGGGGGCAATTTGCTCTAATGTAATTTAGGTACACCAAAAATAACTGGGGTTATAGGGGATTTCTACTGACAAAAAGTGTAGTTAATTGATGGTTATTACACCATCGATAAAGAGGTCCTGAATAAATCCATTTATTTTTCTGTAAGTGCTATTCATTTCATTTAATGAACTCCTATTATAAGTGGGTGTATTCATCAACCTCATTTTCTTGATGTAATCATCCTTATTCATAATGACCACAGCATCCCCTTTAAAAGGTTTCATAATTCTAGTCCCCGCAGAATGCTTAAGAAATTCTAATTCATCAATTTCATCATTACTCAGATTGCACTTTTGTCTCCTATTATTATTGTTTGTACATAGCAATCTTGTATCCAGTTCACAAAACCTTTCAAAAATCAAACACCAATTGTTTGGTGATTATAGGCCTGACTATGCCAGAATTTTTTGCAGCACTGATGAACAAATGAATGTGATAAAAAATAGGAAATTAAAGAAACTCATGAGGGATGAGAGTGAGTTCAGTACTAATACAGCATACCCCCCACCACCACAGTCTCAAGAATGGTATCCAAGTAGGACCAATAACTACCCCAGGATGGACTCAAATGCCCCCACTGTTGACATTAACTATGAGCCTACTGAGGATAATATTTTAGACGAGGAAGATTATCTTCCGCTGAGGCGCTCCAAATGCCTCATGAACCAACAAGGCATGAACAACAACCAGGGGCATCAACAGTATCCCAATTACCAATGGGAAACTTTCCAGTCGAACAGGGGAAACAACAGGGGTTGTGGAGAGGGAAGAGATAGAGGACGAACTCATGATGGACTTAAACAGTGGTCTGTTAGATGGAAACTTATTTTTTCTAAAATCTGTGTCTATTGAATTAAACAATACTAAGGACTTTAAAGTGTATAACATTTCTGATTTAATATTGAATGTTACTGCTTGTGACCTACTTGCTAAAGGTTTTAACTTTATTCCAAGTAAATCTGTGAATTTAGTGCAGACATTAATTGACCTCAAACAATATGTGAGGAAGCTTAACTTCAATGCCATTTTTCATAATGTTGAGCAGGTTCATGACCCCTTTAGGGTCTCTAGTAGGTTTAACTCCCCACATTCTCCTGGCTTTCGAGATTTTTGAAATGGTTTGTGAGTTGGATATAAGAATGTTATGTCAACTTTTGTACATATGTCATGCAGTAGGGGGTGCATATGTTCTATACACCATATTCATTGACAGCATAACTGATAACAAGCCAGTGAGATATCAGGCTGCTACACATGTTATGTATAGTAGGGGTTATATTTGAGGACATAGCCTGGGCATTCTGTGGTTGTCTGTACAGTACTGAGGTATGTGTAAGTCTGGTAATTGTCAACAGTGTGTGCATAGTGCATATGTACCTTGGCCTGTGCAGAGACTGTGGTAGATGTCATTGTTCTTGGTCCTGTTTTATCTGATGTTACATGCTGCTCAACTGTATGTCACCCTATCAGCTTACATGTTTGTAGGTGTGAATGCACACATGTCCCAAACCACAGAAAACCATTGGATCATACTGTGTAGTGGCCCAGTATATGTAGGGTTATTGTGTGAGTGGCTCATATAAGGATGGTGTACATCAGATAGTCCATATACTGTAATAGTATGCTAGCTTACCATATGTGGCTGTGGCTGTGTTCACATTGGTTGTGGTTATGTACTTTCACACAGGTGTCTGTTACTCTGTGATGTGACATGCCTGTACAGCCTGCTATCTATGCAGGTACATGTGTATTCCCACATAGGAGATGTAGCCCAGTGTTAAGTCAGTCTGCCTGTAACCTGCACTGTGCTTTGTTACATGCCTAGCAGCTTATTGTGCTTATCCAGTGAGATGTCATGCCCAGATACGTACCAGATGTACTGCTGCCTGGCCACCATAACAGTCATGTATGTCAGACAATGCAGTGGGATGCTGTTCAAATGTATGTCAGTAACTAGTGGATAGTATGTGGCCATGGCACCTCGGTACCAGTGGTTATTAAGTATCAGGACAGACAGGGGTGTATGAATGCATAACCTATGGGGGCAAATGTATGTATGTGTTATACCCATCTACATGGTTGTTAACATCCACATTGACAGGCCTGGTACACATGTCTTGCATGAAGGGGTTCTGTGTATACCCCTGGACTGACCCGAGTGTGTCAGACTGTCCACATATATTGGCCACATTGCAGCTGTAGTCCACAGGGGCATTACTGTGCTAGCAGTGGTACTGTACTATGATGATCTTATGATGTCTGTAAGTAGCCAATGGCACACATGTTAACAGCAGATGTGGCCTCCCACACACACTATTTCTGTGAATACAATCCCGATTACAGTAGCAATAGGTTCATAGGTTCATAGGTTCATAGGTTTATACTAGGCTATCTGCCCTAAGGCATTTATAAGCCTAGCCCAAATTTTTGTGGCTTACGCTACCCCTTATATGAAAAAATACTGTGCCCATTAGTTTGTTGTGCCTCTGTCCAGCAGTGACACAGAGATGATTCCCGGGGTAAACCTACGATCTCCCATCCACAGGTCTAGATTTCTCTTGAACAGAGTCAGCGAGGTGCTCTGCCTCACATGGACCGGGATTTTATTCCACAGCACAGGGAGTCTCTGAGTGATAAATCTATCCCTCCAGCACGTCCTATTTATATCCGTGCTAAGGTTTAAGTCGCTTGCTGTAGTGGTTTTGGTGGATTTGGATTTTTTGAGGTGGAGCATGTCCATTAATTCGCGGTTGGACATGGCCTTGTATGTCAGGCACATGTCACCTCTGAGCAGACGGTATGCGACTGAATAGAGCTGGAGTTTCTTCAATCTGGCAGCATATGACAGATTTTGGAGTCCCTTTATCCTTTTGGTGAGGAACTTTTGGGGTCTCTCCAATTGCTGCAGATGTCGGGTGAGATACATCCCAAATGGGGCATTGTACTCGATCATTGGTCTGATAAGTGAAGAGTACAGGGAACAATGACCTCACTAGATCTGGATGTGAATCCCTTCATGATCAGGTGGGCAATGTAGAAGGTCTTTCTAACCACTTTAGCAATGTGAGTGTCAAAAGAAAGGCCACTGTCAACCTGGGTCCCCAGGTCCCTGATAACCTCTTCTGTGCTTAGTGGATTGCCACCTATATGGTAGCTTGGGGTTACCTTGTTTTTCCCGAAGGGTATGACTATACATTTTTTGGCATTTAACTTCAGGCCATGGCTCTGGCACCAGCTATCTTTTTCCGTGAGTCCCTTCTGAAGGATATCCGTGTCCGATGCACTTTCCACTATGGCGCCCAGTTTGCAGTCGTCTGCAAACTTTGTCAGCCAAAGTCCTCCCATGCTGGCCTGTACTTCTGAGAAGTAGATGCCAAACAATAGGGGGCCAAGGACCGAGCCCTGTGGGACACCACTTGTGACCGGCTTGGAGTCTGACACAGCGCCAGCAACTCTAACCCTGTGGGTTCTGTCCTTAAGCCAGTTTGCAACCCATCTTGTGACATATGGGTTTACATTTAAGCTGGTAAGTTTTTCTACAATACCCGAGTGGGGTATTGTGTCGAAAGCCTTTGCAAGGTCAAGGTAGGCTGTATGGACTGCCTTTCCTCATCAATGGCCTTGGTGACTGTTTCGAAGAAGTCGACCAAGTTCAAAAGGCATGATCTTCCCTTGACAAAGCCAAACTGGGTCGGGTCCAATGTCTGCAAGTCCCCTATATCTTTGTTTATGAGCTCCATTATGATCCTCTCCATAGCTTTGCAGACTAGACTTGTTAAGCTTATGGGGCGGTAATTATCGGGGTCTGTAGAGGCGCCGCCTTTGTGGAGTGGGACCACAGTTGCCGTACGCCACTCCTTGGGCACGTATCCTGTGGTAAGGCTGAGATTAAACAGCTGCCTTATGTGCGGGGTTAATTCCTCATTTAGCTCGTGTAGCACACAGCCGGGGACACCATCCGGTCCCATTGATGCTGTGTTTTTAGCTTTAGAGAGAGCAGCTTTCACCTGCGCATTTGAGATTCCGGGAGGCTACACTCGGCTGGGATAGTTATCTCTCCTTTAGGGGGGAGAGGGGGGTGAAGTTTGCACTGAACCTGTCTGCCAGTATGTTGGCAATGTCTGTGGGTTCAGTGATTTTTGTATCATTTTGGACTAATTCTGAGCATATCTGGGAGTTTCCACCCAGGTTCCTAACATAGCTGAAAAAGGCCTTATGATTGTCCTTTGAATCCATGGCAATTTTTCTCTCAAAATTGGCCTTAGTTTATTTTATGAGTGCTCGTAATTTTTTACTAATAATGATCAGGGGTGACTTCCCTTTTATGGATTTTGTTCTATCATGTAATAGCTTTCTCCTCTTATTGTAAAGTTTGTTAATGGCTGGGGTCCACCAGACTGGACGTTTGCCCTTTGTGGAAAGAGTCTTGGTTTTATTTGGGATTGCCTGATCCATGCAGTCCTGGAGGTGTTCATAGAAGGCATTTGTAAGGGCTTCTGCAGCTTGGGTTGTGGTTTCCTCTGGCTCAGGGGCCTTGAAGGATACCACACCAGTCTTGAGTAGTGTGAAGTTTGCTTTAGAGAAGTTCTTCACTATGGTCTTTTTGTTTGGGGTGGGGCGGGATGTGGATTTCCAGTGAGATTAGTTTATGATCAGATCTCACCAATGAGGGATATACTTCGGTGTGGAGCATTTTGTCCCCATGTTTGTGACAATGAGATCTAGTATATTTTCTCCTCTCGTGGGAACAGTGACTAGCTGTTCCATGGCATTTGAATTTATGAACTCCAGGAACCGTTGGGCTAGAAAGTTAGGGCTTGAGTAATGTTCCCAGTCTATATTCGGGTAGTTGAAGTCACCCAATATGATGGTGTTTGGAGATACATTTATACCCTCCAGTGTCTTCAGGAAGGCTGTGTGGGGTTCCTGAGTTTGAGAGGGTGGCCTGTAGCATGCTACAATTTGTAGAGCAGTTTTGCCTATGGTTAGTTGCACCTGGATGGTTTCCGAAGCTTCGTGCGTTGCCACCAACCTTGAGGTGTGGGTATCCTTTATGAATATGGATACACCCCCTCCTTTTGTGGTGTGGTCCGGGTTTTGGGCCCGGAATGCATGATATGAGGTAAAACCTAATAGTGCCGGGGTGCTCTCAGGAGCCTTGAACCAGGTTTCAGTTACAGCACAGACATCGATGTTCTCCATACTGAGAAGGGCCTCGAGTGCGTGCATTTTGAGATTTAGACTTCTGGCATTGAGCAGCATTACCCTCAGTTTCTTCCCATTTTTGTTTTCTAGGGTGGCAGGTTTAGAATTTGAGCCTTGCCTAAAAAAGGCACTATAGGGGTGGCAAGAGCCTTAGCCAATATCCGGAATCCCAGGGGTGACAGGTGCAAGCCATCCCTTGCGAAGCAGCGTGGCTTGTCAAGCATGTCATCCCAGGCAGACAGACACTGGATCCCCTTTGAATGACACCAGACATTAAGCCAATTGTTAAAGCTGATCATCTTGTCTCTATATTGTGGCATCATTCTTGGTGAAGGAAGGATACTGCTCAGGGTTAGGGTCATACCTGCCTGGGCTACATAATCAGAGAGCTCCTCTATGTCTCTTTTCATGTAGTCCAGGGAGGTACGTCTCAGGTCGTTCACACCAGCATGGACAATGACTGTGTCATATTTGTACTTGCCGTGGAGTGACCCGAGTGCTTGTGTTATGTGGCGGATTCTAGCGCCCGATAGGCAGCTTACTGTGACCCTCTCCTTGTTCAGCCTGGTGACTGGGACGTCAGTGTGTCTGACTATGGAGTCACCTATGACAAGTATGTTTGATGTATTTGGCCTTAAGGGCTGTGACTGCTTTGCACACTGCTTTTGTGGTTTATGTGTTGCTTGTGGGGTGTCTTGAGGTAGCAGTTGTTTGGGTGTCTGCTTTGGAGGCCTCTGCTGTTTAGGTAAATTTTTACTCAGAGCCTCCGAGTATGTCTTTGTGTGTTTATGTGTTTGATTCAGTGGAGTGGTAGCATTATGTGAGGCTGGTTTTGTGGTGTGTGTAGTTGCCTTCTCCTCCTGTCTGGTCTTGCCAGTCCTGAGTTGAGAGAGCTCAGCCTCCAGTTTGGCTAAATAGCTGCATCTCTCAAGTATTTGTGTTATGTGGGAGGAGGAGAGGGTTGTCTGTGTACATGAGGCAGTTATAACATTGCCTCAAGATTCCCAGATTCACCAGCTGGACCGGAGAGGAGATTGACAACTGACCTTTGGACATGCTAGAATAATATTGGGAAATCCTTAATTGAAAACAAGGGCCAGTGGGGAGTGAGGGTGTAGTGCTTTTAATTTTTAGTGCTGACTTATATAATTGCTTTAGTGAGCAAGTGCCAGGTAACTTGAGTGCAATGTGTTACAAGTAACTAAATGCAAAACGACAAACAGTAACTTTCTTTCAAGTGAAACAAGGAAATAAGTACAGTAAGCAATGCAGATATCACTAGTGATCCACAGAAGCTGAGAAGTTGCGTATTAGGTGGAATTAGCTTCCAGGGAAATAACAAGCAAACAAACAACAAGCATATAAACAAAGCTAGATTTAGCAGGCCTGGATCTAGTCTATGCTAGAGCAAACAAGGTGAACCAATTTCAGTAAGATACAGTTCAAATATTCAGGCACTATAAACCTTTAACCAGAAATTCCCAGCTCAGAAGGGCAGAGTCCAGCCTCTTCTCCCACAAGAGTGCAGACCACGAACCTTCTTAATGTAAAATAACTGGCCTGAAGCCTAAGTGCCTAAACCAGAACTAATACACTTGGACTTAGTCAACAAATATACTTGCACTACATACATGACATCCCCTTGCACTGAGAGGTTGAGACTATTGGGGCTGAGGTAGGGCTCCACTCCATGCGCAGGACATATGGTGAACATATATGTATATATAAGTATACATATATCCATATAGATATGTACACATATATATATCTTGCTTACTGTATGACAACAGTTTTACACATAGGTGCCTGTGTTCCAGCCTCTGCCCTCCAGCTACATGCCAGGCTTTGCACATATGACATACTGTCAGGGGTTGTATGTAGTGGGCTGTGTGTATGTCATGATGTCATTCCTGCCATCACTCCACTGCTGTTGTGTCCCCCACACATACTGGGGGGTTGGGGCCATATATGTGTGGGTTTCACCTACACAATACATGTGTGCCCTAATGCACTCCAGAGACCAGTGTATGTAACAGTGGTATATGGCCCAGTATTAGTGAGTGTAGGGGGGTGCACCATGACTAACCTAGGCTGTTACCACATGTGTGGGTATCTGGGATAAGCTGCCTTAAGGTATCTGGATGTACTTTACCATACAATCTACCTTGGGTAAAGGCAGGCCTACCACCTCCCCATATGGGATGTTCTGTTTTTCAGTGTGATTGTGATGGTGTCAGATATGCATTGTTATGTAAAAGATACATCCCATTTTGTGAACTGGGGTCTGTACACCCTAGGAATTGTGTACAGAGTATAGATAGAGGCTGTTGATCTATACATCTGCATTACATACTGTTGAATGTCTGGTATGCTGTGGTCCAGTCTGTCATTACTGATGTGCTACTTGAAGGCCTCAGCCTGGACAGCAACATATGTCAACCTTTCCAGACTACTGTCTTAGTATAACTGTTTCACAGTTGCATTATACTGTTCATATGGATGTCAGTGTCTAAACAGTTATATGACATGGCATATACAACTGTCATAGTACACAAATAAAGCTTTCACATTCGTTTATGCACACCTGTGTGTGTTATTATACCCTCTGATATCTCTGTGGGTATATGTTGCAGTCTATGAATGTCATTCATATGGGTGGCTCATACAGTTTCCAATTGGTAAGGTGGTGGCTGTATGAATACTGGCTGCTCCATATTGTGTGCACATACTACATATGTATATTACGGTATGAATCACGTATGTGTAGTGATTTATATATATATATATATATATATATATATATATATATATATATATATATATGTATGTATATATATATATATATATATATATATATATATATATATATATAGATATATGTGTACCTGTATCTGCATATATGTGTCTGTCTGTGTATATGTATTCTAGGGATGGCCATGTCGTGTCTGGTCCTTGTTATGGGATCTGCAACACTTGATACTGTATTACAGGAGGGTTGTGCTTGGCTGGTGGGGGGTATACCTATTCGTACCAGATGTATATTGAGTGGGGCCTCTAAACCCCATTACCGTTGCATGAGGACATATACGTTTTGTTATTTCCCCATTGTTATCTACAGATGTATGTCCGTATATACTTATATATGTATATATATATATATATATATATATATATATATATATATATATATATAAAACCTGCCGTATATATTTAGACATGTAAATGTGGACATATATATCTATAGATGTAGGCATTTGCATGTTTATATGTTCATAAATAGTCTTATATATATATATATATATATATATATATATATATATATATATATCTATAGATATATATATATTTATATATGTATATACATATATGAATATGTTGTACCTGTTTAGACATTAATATATTTACTCACATACATACATCTACATGTTGGAATACATTCTCTGTACTGTTGAATGACTGGGCTGGACGATATGTTTGTGAAGTCATCAAGGATATGTATATCTGGGATGGTTTAGTGGTAAAGCACTTTGGCTATGGTGTGCAGGGTCCTGGGTTTGTTACTAGCAGGGGCTGCTTATTTTGTTGCTGGGCAAAACAAGGACCATTGGATACAGAGTGATTAAGGCACTTTTAAGCAGTTCTGAGCGGGGTTGAGTGGGTTTGTGCGACGGTAAGCACTGCTAACCTCTGGTTACAGTTTCTTACCCTCAGTTAGCTTCTACTTTGCTTAGTCTGTGTAGGCAAAGCTTACCCCTACATAAACGCACTTAAACACGCTTACTACTGCTTATTTGTGCTTATACCTGCTTACTAGTGCCTTATTCATTATGACACTTGACACTTCACATGTGCATTTAATGCAGTACTCCAGTTCACATTTAAATCTTGTTATGTAGGCTATACGACAATACGTTGTTAAAATATGTTCATATACAGTTTTCACATGGAAAATGATATGTGCTGCATGGGACTCAAACTGGGAATGTTTGTTCGTTAGGCTGATGCTCTAACCATTACACTATTGCTGTGCTGCTTCATTTGCATATATATTCTTTGTTATCCTCTTCAGCCTTTTCAGCTGCTTTAACTGTAGCTAAGTGATGGGCAAACCCGCACACCTACAGTTAGCTGTACTCAGGGTGTTAAAACAAATAAAAGGGTTTCTGCATTTTATTTAAATGCACTGTTGCTGTTGAACACATGGGGACTGTTGGTGGGGCTATGTGGACATCTATGAGCGGTCTTGCTCATTTATTTACGCATTCTTCTGTTCTACTTTGCAGGGGCATGTTTATTCTGAGAGCTCTGCTCTTAGACACACCCCCTGCATGAGCCCATGCTCCATGTAGCATTAGCAGTTCAGGCAGCGTGCCTTCATTAATATGCATGGCGTGCTGCCATCTTCCTCTTAAACTGCCTCTTCCGTGCAGGACTAGATTAGTCCTGCATGGAAGATTAGTAAATCTGGGGGATTGCTGTAACTGAACTACAAAATTAATGTAATGCCTCAAATAAAAGGAAATGACTCACATTAACTTTGTGAAGCTGAGAGGGGAAACCTATGTGGAGAACACTAAAGGTACTTTGAGTACATAATCCATAGAAAGAATTGAACAAAACTGTTTTGAAAAACAGACAAGCATTGCTAAGGATACAACCATTATTAGTTGGAAGCACTTTTGACACTAGCATCGAACCCTCATTGTATCTACAACAGTTATACATGCCACATGTGGATGCTTCCAAGCTTATCATACTATTTATTATCTTTACTAGAAAGGTTGTTAACATTATTATTCTTACATTCCATTTTGTCTGTGACTGATAGAGCTGCTTTCTGATATCTGTTCCTTTTTGTTTTCTGTTTTAAGAAATTTGCTTGGCCTAGTGTTTTTTTTTTTTTCTATGTGAGAGGTAGACACATTATCTAGGCTGCACATTTCACGTTTATTTTTCTTTGATTAAATTGTCTCTTGAGTGATACTTAAGTACTCAGTGAAATTCTGGGCCTTTGTCTGAAAAGATTTGAAGCCTGCATAAACTAAAGCACTGCTGGTAATTCCCTGCTGAGTGTGGAAACCTATATTTTTTTTAGTCTGTGACTGATAGAATGGCTTTATGATACCTGCTCCAGTTTGTTTCCTGTTTTATGAAATCTGCTTGGTCTGGTATTTTTGTTCTATGTGAGAGGTGGATACTTAAATTATCTAGGTTGCATACTTCAGTGATACTTAAGTATTCAGTGAAATTCTGGGCCTTTGTCTTTGAAAAGATTTGAAGCCTACATAAACTAATTACTGTAATTCCCTGCTGGGTGAGGAAACCTCTAATTTTTTGTCTGTGACTGATAGAGCTGCTTTCTGATACCTGCTCCATTTTATTTTCTGCTTTGTGAAATCTTCTTGGCCTGATGTTTTTGTTTTATGTGAGAGGTGGATACTTAAATTATCTAGGCTGCACATTTCACTTTTTTTCATTAGTTAAATTGTCTCTTGAGTGATACTTAAACACTCATTGAAATGCTGGGCCTTTGTCTTTACCTGGAAAGATTTGAAGTTTGCATAAACTAAGGTAATGCTGGTGATTCCTGCTGGGCGAGGAAACATATATTTTTTGTCTGTAACTGACAGAGTTGCTTTCCGACACCTGCTTCTGCTATGCTCAGCACAGCAGAGGTTTAAAGAATCACACAGTGGAAAGTCTAGCTTTGTTGGATTTTTATTTTTATTTTCTAACCAATTGTTTTTTCTGTGTGACCTTTTTACTCATTGTTTTAGTTTGTTAGTTGGGATATTTTGCAGCCACCCTAAGATTTATAGATATCAGTTGGGTACAACAAACCTGTGTTTTCAAATGTTAGTCAAGAAATTCCACTTTTGTGGTGCTGATGATGCCATAATAAGGCAGAAACATGCATGTTCACAGCTAGTGTGTTTTGTATTTATTGGCCTGAATTTGTCCATTAATCAACTTAAAAGAAAAAGTCATGGACATTCAGAATTGCCATTTAGCTGAAATAGCTGTTGTCCTTAAAGGGTAATTTGCATATATTCCATGTTGCCTCTAATACAAGAAGTTTAAGGAATCACGCAGTGGAAAGTCTAGCTTTGCTGTAATTTCCTTTCTGCTTTTTAAACATGGTGATCTTACAGTGCCCACCCCTATTGTAAATTGAGTTTAATAAACTCCTTCCTTTCTACACTGCTGTTGATATCCTTAATTATTTATTTGCTATTCCTTGTGTATATATTAAAAAAGTGCATTTTGCCTCCTATTGTCTATTCTACTTGATTTTCCTTTTTGATCTAGCTAGTTGTTGGATAAAGTAGTGCAGTTTACTCTCTAGCAAACAATTGTTTTTACATCAAAAGAGGTCAGTGGTTTTCCATCTAGTGCACTGGGAGGTAGTCTGGTCAGTTAATGTTGGGGAAACACTTGAAATTTCTGAATGTAGTTTTACTGGCTGGATAGCTTATTAATCAGCTTATCTTATTTTTAGTGCCTTTATAAATTGTGTACAGTTGAGTGGGTTTTGGTTCATTTATTCAAAGTGAAGTCCTTTTATTGAATAATCACACTTTGATAAGCTGTTTAAAGTACACTTCTGTATCTATAACTTTAAGTTTGTTTATGATAGCATTTCATAATGTTTAAGTTTGTTTGTGGCAACATTTCCTTCCAGACACTCCTTTACTGTGCTTTGGAATTGGGAGGACTGGGATTGTTCATTTGGTGGCAGTAGGTTTGTTCCTGTTCTGTCTGAGCTGAGAAACATACAAATGGGCTCTAAGTATTTTTTTTTGTACTTGTCTGCACTTGCTTTGCACTGTTCTGATGCCTAGATAGCATAGACTAGATTCAGACCTGCTGAATTTAGCCTGTTATTGACACACTTGAGCACTAAACCAGCCATCTCACATTAAGAAGGGCTTTCCTGTACCCTTGTGGCAGATGAGTGTGGATCCAGTCTTGTCTGAGCTGGGGCTTGCTGGAGGAAGGTTCATTGTGTGCTTTCCTATTGGTAGATTATCTTAAATGTGTTTAATTTTGCTTATATTTAAGCCTCATGTTTGTGCGGGTTTGCACTCAATTAACCAGAACTGCTCTACGCTTGGTATCCTTTGCCAGAGTTCAAATGTGTTTCTGCTTTAATCCAAGGCATCCAAGACAAATAAAAAAAACAAGAAAACAAGTAGATTTTTGTGATTCTACTGCACTTTTTGAACTGCATTTTATCAAATCACTGCACCATTTTTTTCACTGTTTTACTGTTTGTGATTGCTTCAGTCTCTGCACTTGATTTGCACTGGACTAGATTTAGACCTGCTGAATCTAGTCTGTTATTGATACACTTAAGCACTAAATCAGCCATTATACATTAAGAATGACTCCCCTGCACACTTGTGATAGAAGAGTGTGGATCCAGCCTTGTCTGAGCTGGGATTGCTGGAGGGAGTTTCACTGTGTTCTTTCTTATTGGTAGATTAGCTCAAAGGTGTTTTATTTTCACCTGTATTTAAGCCTTGGGTTTGTGTGGTACAGTGTACCATACAACAAGAGTTTGTGGTGTCCTGTACAGACACAAATGCCTTCAAACTCAATTTTTCCCTACACATCTGTCAGCAGAACCCTCCCAAGCTTCTTAACTGCAATACAGGTACACTGAGCAGTGTTTCCACAGTTATCATCCATAGCCTTCAATAGAACAAGCACCTTTGTTAGTCTTAGGACAAAAACTGGTCAAACTAGCCCACTCCCTTCCCTTATAGTACATATGGTAAAAAACTGCTATTGGCAGTTTCCCATCATTTCACCAGCCATGGGCATCCTGAGGCAATGTAGTTATTGCCTCATGTATACTGACAACCACTTACTCCCAAAACAAACAAACACCCTATGTCAGAGATGTAATTATACTATGAAACTGGAATAAATTCACTCACATAACAACAAACCAGACATCAAACAGGTTGTTAGCACACACACTTCACCTCTCACACAAAATGAGGTCATGACACATATACCCACATGCATGGAGATACTCACTAGATGCCTACTAAATGATCAGAGACTGCCCAAACGTAAACCACTTGCACACACTGTTATGCAAATAGAAACCACTGCACATAACACATTCACCAGTGCCTCAGTAAATACGACCCTAAGGCAAACACCGCAAAACCTAATGTCTTGGTCATAGCTGACTCCATACTGAGATGCAAAGATGTCCCTCTCACTAGGCTGAACAAGCAGAAGGTCACTGTCAGCTGCCTGTCAGGTGCCTGGATCCTTTAAATAATACATGCACTCAAGTCACTCAACATCAGGTACTGTTATGACTCATAGTCTGTGTTGAGGTGAATAACTTAAGATGTACCTCTGTGAACTATATGAAGAGAGACATGACTGAACTCTCAGATTATGTGTCTCAGACAGGTATGACCGTAGCCCTAAGCAGCATTCTACCTCCACCCAGGATGATGCTACAATGTAAACAAAAAATGATCAACTTCAACAATTGGCTTAGTTTGTGGTGTCAGTCCAGGGGGATCCAGTATTTGTCAGCCTGGAAAGACATGTTCAACAGATCATGCTGCTTTGCCAGAGATGGTCTGCACCTGTCCCCTCTATGCTTTGGGGTACTGACAATGGCACTTAGCTCCCCCATAGTGCCTTTTTTAGGCAATGTCAAAACAACAAAATTTCTAATGTAACAAAATCCACTCAAGACAAACTCAAGGTTCTGCTGCTTAATGCTAGGAGTCTAAATATGAAACTGCAATCCCTGGAAGTACTCCTCACCTTGAAAGATGCTGACATCTGTGCAGTCACTGAGACATGATTTAAGGCCACAGAGAGCACCCCAGCTGAGCAAGGCTACAATGCCTAACACACATTTACACCTCAAAATGAGGGTGAAAGAACTGAAGGTGGAGGTGTATCCATCTTCATTAAAGGCAAGTACACCTTGAGACTGGTCAAATAGTACAACTCTCTCAAACTACTCCATATCTAATTAACTATAGGCAAAATACCCTATCAAATCATTGCTAGCTATAGGTCCCCCACCAAGAACCAAGACATGCACACCACCTACCTGGACTTGCTGACAGGGCCATAGCAACAAAGAACGTGGCCTCCTCCGAACATACGTCCGGGACCCTTTACACTATCTCTCTGAAATTAACATTTTATTGGCCACACTGTCCACACACATCAACAAATGCCTTAAGACCAAGCTAAAAATAATCCTAAACTACTAGAGCTTAGTGCTTACTGAAGACCAAGCTAAAAATAATCCTAAACTACTAGAGCTTAGTGCTTACTGAAGACCAAGCTAAAAATAATCCTAAACTACTAGAGCTTAGTGCTTACTATAGTGTAACTATAATAATACATCCGGTTCTTCAATTGTGTAAATATGCATGTCAAAAGACTGCTTTTACCCAATGAACTCACATATGCTGTATTCATCATTAATGAAATACATGAAATGTAATTCTAAAAGTTGCATTGCAGTGCAGTTGGTCCATGACTGTTCAGTTAGCATAATGCACACAAAACTGCATGCAAATTATTAACAAAACATGTCTGTAACAGAACACGGTGACAAATGTCTTCCTAGCATGCTAACATATATACAGGGTTCATATTATGTATACATAGGCCTACAGTGTACAATGTATTCCATACACCATTACCGTATTTACGCAAAGCGCTTCCTTTGAGCCTTGTTTTACGCAAATTGGTTAATCAGTGCATCATAGTCTAGAGATCTGGCAATCTTGTTTTCAATTGAGATAACGGAAAATGGAGAAAGCCTGTCATCTGTCATGGTTGAGCGCAAGATATTCTTGATCAGTTTCATCCTGCTGAAGCTCCTTTCAGCATCGGTGACAGTAACTGGTGTGGTCAGAAGAATTATGATCCAAATGCAAACATTCAGATATACCTCCTGAAGGCTGTTCTTGTATATGTACATTAAAAAATTGTTTGCCGTGACAAGTCCTCTCTCTTTCTTGATGACATAAATAAAACAATTAAATTCCATTATGAGTTTGTTGGCATCAATGTCTCCCATCTTTCTTTCAAAATTTTTGCAGTAAATCTCCAGTTCCTTTTCCCTGTGATACTGCTTCAGGCTGTTAGTGTTGTACAGAAATCCAAACAACTTATACCACTCCACGAGCTGGTCAAATCACAACAAAACAGAAGCTATGGCCTGATCAGTGAGACCAAGAAAGAAATGCGATTTGAATTTTTCTTCGGCAGAAAGACGACTCAAATCATCAGCACATTTGTAATCAAACATTCTCTTCTTACGTGGCACTCTGGTTCCTGGAAACACTTGCTCATTACCCATATGCTCTGCTATTTCACGTGCATTAATGACTACAGAGTTATATCCTGTATTTCGATAGTCTTGCAAAAAACATCATCGTAGCACAGACTTCTGCCTGCAGGATGTCATTTGAAACATCTGGTGACTGAATTAATTTGCTGGTTTTATTGACATGAAACAGTATATCCTACCACTTACACACAGTCAGAGCAAAAGGCCATGTAGTAACATGGTCTAAAAGCATAACGGCTTCTGTTGCTGTATTATCTTTCATTTCGAGTGCATGTTCTCGCAAAGATGACAAAGCGCTGCGCAATTCTTCAAGGTGATAATGCAATGGATTCACAGCATCAATTCTTACCTCCCAACGAGTGTCCGATAACCCTTTACCAGATATTGGCCTATGTTCTTGAAGTATATCCCAACATGAAGGTGATGAAAAGACAACATATTTTCTGTTAGACAGAAAAAAGTCAACGGCATATTTCGATGACTTAGCCACGTCTGAGATTACAAGTGTGAGCTCCACATGGTACATACAATGCACGGTCATGTATTTCTAGCATGTGGGCTTGAACTCCATAATTCTTTCCTCTCATATTGGTGCCGTTATCATAACCTTGGCCTCTCATGTCAGCAATGTCTATTCCTAAGTTGTCTACCTTTTCAAGAAATGCTTTCACTAAGCCCTTGCCAGTTGTATCATGAACATTAAGAAAACCAACAAACACTTCATGAAGATTGACACAATCATCACCGTTGCATTCAACAAAGCATACCACCACTGACATCTGTTCTTCATGGGGGTACAATCCAAAATAACTGAGTAATATTTTGCTTTTTTAAGCTGCGCTATGTTGGCCTCTTGAATGTTACTGGCAACAAGTTGAATCAGCTAATTTTGGATCCGTGGACTGAGGTACTGAACATGTGCCTCTGCCTTCTTAATCCTATGTAAAAGTTCACTGAGGACAGTATCATACTTTGCAAGCAATTCATACAGTCCCAAAAAGTTGCCATTTGAACGATCGCCAAGCTTTTCATTACTTCCTCAAAATGCCAAGTTTTTTTCGGTTAAGAAAATAACGACATCAGTCATGCATTTGACAACATCTCTCCAAAAATCTCTTTCCTTCATAAAAACCTGCAATTTGACTTGGTCAATAGATGTACGGTTTACTATGTCTGGCCTAAGGTCAAACCATTTCCCCATACAGTTTTGATGACCTTCGCCTGTTTCATGCTGCTGAAGTCTTTTTGACAGTGCTTTCCAAGCAGATGTTCCACTACGTAACAGTATGACACCAGTGCCAAATAAATTACAACCAAAGCAAAAAATGGCATCTTTCTGGACTGAGTACATTAACCATGAATGTCTTATTGTCTCACCGTTTGCCATGGCTCGATAAAAATGAGTACTTGTGAACCTCCATCTTTCCTCATTAAATGGAAATCTGTAACTTTTATTCTGCTGCAGTGGGCCCGTTTCAACAATGTCACACACATGTCTGGCCAATATTATAGATTAACCAGAAAAACAAAAGTGGAAATCAAACCAAGAAAACAAAAGTACTGATAACTCAGGAACTCCAACTTAAATATCCTGGGGTTTATTGGCTCCAATAAAATCCACAGCAGCAAAGTGCTGTTCGTATTTTTTTGCTGCTGTGGATTTTATTGGAGCCAATAAACCCCAGGATATTTAAATTGGAGTTCCTGAGTTATCCGTACTTTTGTTTTCAATATTATAGATTGGCAAGTTGCTGGAGTCACTCGCCACACAGCTCAACACCTTAGTCATGGGAAATTTCAACTATCTTCCATCAACTGGGTGACATGCATGAGCACGAACATGCTTGCCCAGAAGTTCCTGGACTTTGTCAGTACAAATACTCTGGAACAGATGGTCTGCACTCCTGTAAGGAGCTCAAATGTCTTAGACATAGTACTCACCAACATGGGGGGGGGGCACCCTCCTTGGTAAGGTCTGACCATAAATCAGTCTACAAGTAACTATTGAACATGTCACCACCACTGGAGCAAAGAAACTAAAAAAATTCCAAAGCAAACTACAGTCTGCTAAGCGGTGGTGTAAAAAGGTTTTATACCCCCCCACAATCACAGACAACAATGATTCTTATGCAGAGGTGTACACAAATGCCTTGTATAAATACTTCAGCAACTGTATAGACTTGGCTGTACCTGACTGGATTAAAACCAGGTCCTCCAAAAAAACAAGCCACCCTGGTGGACCTCTGGTATAATCAGGTTATATAACAAAAGGAAGAAACTGATGTCTATGAACAAGAGCAAACTGACTCAGCAGAGGAAGAATTCCCTCCACAGCTTGATCAAGCAAATCAGAAATCTTGTAAAGTTCTCTCAAACTAATTACAAAGCTAAAATAGCATCCCTAGCTAAGGATAATCATAAGACATTCTTTATGTCCAAATTCTAAAACGGAATGCCCAGCTATGGGCCGGACTGGTAGGGGATGGCAACACTCATACTGTAATGGAGGAAATTGCCAACCTGATAGCTGACAGATTTAGTGCAAAGTTCACCTCCATCCCCACTAGCCATACCCCAAAGCATACCTGACACCGGTCCTTTGTTTATTATCTCTAGAGATCAGTCATATCTGCTCTCTCCAAGGCCAAAAACATGGCCGCAATGGGACAAGATGACATCCCAGGTTGCTTATTAAGAAATCTATAACAGGACCTAGTGGACCCACTTGGCATTCTCTTTAACCATAGCCTGAGAACTGGCTTCATTCCAGCAGAGTGGAAAATAGCAACAGTAAACTCCTAGCACAAAGGAGGCCATTGACCAACCCTAGGATCTATAGACCTATAAGTCTAACCACCATACCTCTCAACCTGGAAGCATCAAAAATCTGGACAAAGGCCCATGAAAAATAGGTGCAAATCTGTAGGCTAATTAACATAAAATTTGCATACATAATTATGTAACCCCACCCACGCCAATGAAATTGTGGGATAACAACTTTCAAACTCATACTGAAGAACAGACATATCGCCCCAGACCCTGTAGTAAATGGTAACCATTTTTTTTTAAATGTGTCGCAATGATGTTCGCTGGGAAGGAGGAAGACAATGAACCTTATGATTTTGTTTTTGGTGACTTGCAGTATGTTAGTGTTAGATATTATGAATATAAGAGTGAAATTAATTATGTTATAAATATGCTGAAAGAAAAAGTTTGCTTGAATATATGTATAGAGTTTAGCAATGTAAAATGTGCATTCATACTATATGTATAACAGACAGGCTTCTCTTCACAGCATCAAAAAGAAAAGCCTAACAAAGCAATATTGGAAAGCAAGGATTATATGATTTTCTCATGTTTGCAGAACAAATATCTATTAACAGACATCCTTTTTTATAAATCCAGCAATACGTGATGTTTTTCCAGTAGGAACAGCTTATACAGATGCTTCCTTTCAGAATGGCATCCTCACATCAGCAAAAGTGCTTAAATCACAAAAGGACAATAGAAAAGTCTAAAAACAGACATTATGTGACTTCCCAGGAAATGTGTGCATGACTAGCTTTGTATTTAGCAATTGTAGTAGTTCAGTTATGTGAGAGAAGGACAGAGAGAAGGACAGAGAGAGGTATTTTGTAGAAGTCATCATTCATATCTGTAATGAAGGAAAACTTTATAAATATATGCTACAAATCTGACAGACTATGTGTGGTTTGTTATAAAATAAGTTATCTGTAACTGTGCTTATAGCTGCAAAATATATTTCTTTATCAGTGTGCAATTTGAAAGGCTTGTTGCTTTAAACAGACTACAGATGGAGTCATGATGTGTCTCTGATTCAGCAGTAAACAGCACAGCAAGACTGTGTGTCTTAAGAAGACTTCAAATCCACCACAGCAAGTAAGCAAGTAAGAGAGCAGCTCAATATAATTTTTTCAGTTAGTTTTGTGATAAATGTAGGGCTTTAATGGTAGGCAATATTCTAATCTTAGTAAAAGAATATTATAGTTTGCTAGGACCTTCAAATGTTATTCTTCATGGCAAACTGATCAGTGGCGTAGCTAGAGTTTGTGCCGCCCAGACCTGTCTTTGAGTTTGCTGCCCTTCCCCCCACATAAAAATCATGGTCAAATGGGGCCCCCATACACAGCCGTCCCCCCTGCAGCCATTCCAATGTCCCATTACTTGGCTGTTCTGCCCCATTTACCATGAACATTGTAATGTTCATACTGCTTTACATCTACAAAGATTATTTGTATTGCATTTAAAATCTTTATTTTACATTTTATAGCACAAACACTAATAGACATCTGGTAAACAAAGCAATACAGTCTCACAATGAAAATAGACTTAGCATTAAAACTTCTCTGCCCCTGAAACTCACATTCATTGAAACAGCATTGAAACCCACATTCAAAGACAATGCAGAAGTCATCTAAATAATTCCACATTAAAGAAATCTGTAACTAATGAAAAGATTGCTGCTAGAAAACAACTTTATATTTCATTGTTTCATCTACAGTGCCTGTTGCCATTGAAGAACAACTTACCTATGTTACATTAAAGAAATGATAAGCTAGTAATATTGCCATAGAGAATGGATGGCAAACTGATAACAGGTTCATAGTTACTAGGTATCTTTGCCAAAGAGGTCATTGTCAGGACTGTAGCATCCACCCCCTTTAAAAGTACAACACGGTACAGTATCAGCAATACATCTACATACTGAAGGAGTAGAAGCCTCAGCCTTCTGCATCAAAAAGCAAGGATACTACCTGTTGTGCTACTAGTAAGACAAACTGACTTGGCATAAGCAGCACTAAACTTATCTCCCCTTAAAGAATTATGCAGCACAAAAAATCTGGAAAAAGCAAAAAGGCTCAAACCTAGGGACACAAACTACTGTTTCCCACATTCAAATGCAATGCAAAGGATTGAACTACTGTTTCTCACATTCAAATGCAATGCAAAGGACCGAACTACTGTTTCCCACATTCAAATGCAACTAGCACTTCGGCGACTTGTAAAATGAACCATGTACAAACATTCAAACTGTTGATCGACTTGTAAAATGCTTGAGCGAGACATTCAAATAGTAAAGGAACTACTACTGTTGAGTGACTTGTAAAATGCTTGAGTGAAACATTCAAACTGTAAAGAAACTACTGTGGATGCCATGTACAAGCATTCCAACTGACTGTAAAGGAACTGCATGTTTGAGCGAGACATTCAAATTGTAAAGGAACTACTGCAGACACCATGTACAAAAAAATTCAGACTGACTGTAAAGGAACTGCATGCTTGAGCCAGGCATTCAAACTGCAAAGGAACTACTGCAAACATCCAAAAATGCACTAACATTCCTCCTATACATAGCCGTTCCCAAGCATCGAGTGAGAGATGTACACTACACTTGCTGAGCCCTTAACATTGTCAAAGTGCACTTGAATCTCGAATACAACTTTAGTACATAAGTAACCATTTTCGTTCCAAGTACACTGCCCTTAATATTGTCAAAATGCAAGTGGTATATAAATAACAGACTGTTCCTGTACACTAAACTTACATGGAGCCCTTAACATTGTCAAAATGTAAGTACAAAAATAAAAGGCCATTCCCCATTATGAATGCAATCACAATACATAAATAAGAAGTACTGTCACTGTGCCTGTGTGAACTTGCATCTCAAACTGCCAAACCCATGGACCGGTAAATTTAAATTAAGCAGTAATGGCTCGCTGTCTGCCTTATGCTGACATCATTGCACATGCCCTGCATGTGATGACATCAGCAACAGTTCCAAAAAAATTAAAAACAACCCTGGGAAATTCAGAAATTAAAGGGACCACTCGGGAATTTGTGGCACCCAATATTTTGTCCTCAAAACTGGTATTTACCAAGGAATTCAGTGTGGTTATGAGGTATGCTAACCAGCCTCATCTGCAAAGTCATTGAAATAATCATCTTGGACCTTCTCAACACGGATATAAGTGACATTCAAACCCTAGACCCAACCCAGTTTGGCTTCATTAAGGGTAGAGCATGCTTATTAAACCTAGTAGACTTCTCTGAGAAAGTCACCAAAGCCCTAGATGAAGGTAAGACAGTGCATACTGACTATCTTGACCTAGCCAATGCTTTTGACACAATTCTCCACTCAGGTATGTTTGAGAAACTTTCCCAGCTTGGGATTAAACCTTACATCACTAGATTTGTAGCCATTTGGCTACATGATAATAGTGTCAAAGTTGGTGACTCCACCTCTACTAGTAGACCTGTCACCAGCGGCATACCACAAGGACCTGTGTTGCTGGGCCCAGTACTGGTTGGAATCTAATTATTGGAGCTCCAGGTTAAAGTAGATGGGCTTTGACTTAACAAGTTCACTGATGTTTGCAAATTGGTGCAATCATTGAGTCCCCCAATGATGTTAATATATTACAGGTGGGGCTAACACAGACAAATGACTAGTGCCATTTCTATATTCCATTGTTGCCCTCTGGAATTATTTATCTGGTTGTTAGTACAAAAAGTGCATTATTATTCCCTTTGGCAAAGCAGAATTCCCTGCTAATTACAATATTGACAACACCCCCCCCCCCATAAGTTCAAACTCATTGGTTCGAGATCTGGGAATACATGTATATAGCAATCTGAACTTCGACCACCAAGTTTCCACAGTGGTAAAGAAAGCCTTCTATGTTGTGCTTCTCATATGTAAGGGCATCTCAGCTGGGTTTAAGGATGTTATAACTCCACTGTACTTGACCCTCATCAGACCATTAATAGAGTACAATGCTCCCTTCTGTATGTACCTCACTAGACACCTGCAGCAGCTGGAGAGACCCCAGAGGTTTCCCACGCAGAAATACAGGGCCTCCAAACAATGACTTACATGCAGGACTGGAGTTTTGGTCAACTGGCACCCTAGGCAAAAGATCTACACAGTGCCCCCCAACACCAGCCAGTGCCCTCATCCTTTGTATACCTACACTATCCAGATTCCTGGAAAAGCACCCCTTCTAGAGTGGCACCCTAGCCGGCCTCCTAGTCGACCTATGCCTAAGGCCGATTATGCTTACATGGACAGACTGAAATTACTGTTGCTGTACCTGTATTGTATAGGCTGCTGAGAGGTGATTTGTGTCTGGCCTACAGGGAATTCTCTGACTCTGCCCTGATGGATATGCTGCACATCTGCAAGTCAAATGGCACAAGAGTCACTCACTCTAGGGATCTTAACCTTGCCTGTGTCATTAACAGAACATACTGGATAGACAGATATATCTCCCGCAAATTGCCACTACTCTGGAATAAACTTCCAGTTCATGTGAAACTGAGCTCCTCACTGACCCTATTGAAGCAAAACCTAGAAAAATGAAAGGGAAACTGCAATATCACCCTGGGGGTTGAATCTATGTGCCTCATGGACAGGGAAAGTCAGTGTTTATCAGAGACTCACTCTGCCAATTACGTTCATCTAACCAGGGACCATTGAAGCAACTTGGGATTAACATGGCTAAGCTTATATGAGCTCTAGGGCCAGTAGCCTGGTAACCTTCTATTAACCTATGAACCTATTCCAGAAGTACTTTGAAACTGCTATCAGTAATCTATTAGGATGCATACATAAGGTATTTCAACCCCGTTATTCTATTATTTTTTTCATAGCAAGGAATTAATATTTCTTTTTAAGTCATTCCATGCGGGATATTTAAACACTGCACGATGTAGCACTGTACTTAATAATGGGCCATAGCTGTGATGTACAACATTGTACATTGATCTCCCTATATTGACTGGCTATGCTCTTTAGAATTAGATGAGCTAAATAGCATGGTTTTCTGACTTTGACAGCTACACATTGGTTAAAGTATAAATTACTGTTTAATACTGTCTTTAAATCTTTAAAGATCATGTCATTTTATACCTATTTCTGCTGTAATAATTTATGCACATTTTACTAGGTCTTATGATAATAAATTTACTGATAGCAGTGGTGAGCTCAGTTATTGTACATGATGACCTTTTCAAATTATAGCATATTAAAGGTCATCTGTATAATTTAAATAGATCAATATTCTTTTGTTTTTACTTTTTGTAATACTGGTTTTGAAATTGTGCATTTTTCCAGGCCTTCTTATATAAGTTCACATTGTATATGCCATGAAGGCAACTTGCCTTGCTCTTTAGAAACCAAAGTATTTAAAGAGAAGATATATTAATAAAGCAATTCACTGCTTTAGGCAACTTGACCTGATACAGTATCATTTTTTTTTTGCCACAATATTTACTCTACACAGCAGTGAAGGGACAACATTGTGGTTAAACACATCATCAACAAACTATCACCCTGTAAAGCCACAAAACATAATCCTAAAGACAAAGAGTATATAATAAACAAACTCTTAAAGCTTTGAGTATCCTGTCACTATAACCTTATAACACATGGGGACGTCCATCCCAACCCTGGCCCACCCACTCCCAATAACCTTCACTCCCCTACCACAACCCCAACAGTCAAGCTATCTCTTTCTACTCTCACTAGTTCCCTCCTAGCATTTCACCTAATTATTAGAAGTATTAACAATAAGATTCCCAACCTACACGCCCTCCTAGCAACTCACTCCCCCGACATTATGTGTCTTACGGAAACCTGTCTAAAACCTAGTACTACTGATAATGAGATACTACCCCCAGGATACAATATTCACTGGTTAGACCGTACTAACCTAGTACTACTGATAATGAGATACTACCTCCAGGCTATAATATTCACCGGTTAGACCATACTAACTTAGTACTACTGATAATGAGATACTACCTCCAGGATATAATATTCACCGGCTAGACTGTACTACAAGGAAAGGAGGTGGGACAGCAGTCCTTTGCAAAAATATTCTAACAGTTAATAGAGAGACCATTCAACCACCCCAATTCAATAATACAGAACTCCTCATAACCAAACTACAGATTAACCAGAACAAATGCATGTACATCATCTGTGCTTACATTCTGCCAGGCAACAACTTAAATACCCTAGAGGATATCCTATACCTATACCCAAAAAAACATAGTTTTTGGTGAGTTCAATAGTGAATGGCACCCCTGCTCCTCCAAACACCCCTCACCCCTATAAACTTTTCTGGGTTTAAACAGACCATAACCTCTCCCACTAGGATAAACAAAACAAACAGCAATAAAAGTATCCTAGACTGGATCCTAGTTAATAACCAACCCCAAATGTACACAGCTGGCACTCTCCCTGATGACCTTAATGACCATTTACTAACCTGTATCATAAAACATAAGGCAGGAAACCCTCACCAGACCAAATATAAAACACTTAGAAACAGGAAAAACTTTGACACTGCTATATTCCTAAATGAACTAAAAGCAGTTGACTGGTCAAAACTAAAAAATCTACCATCAGAAGAGGCTATAGCTCACTTTAACACTAAATTCCTAAGTATCCTTGATTCCCATGCTCCAACAGGTACAATAAAATATAGATCAAACACAGCACCATGGCTCAAAAAAGATACCAAATCTAAAATCAAAACTAGAAACAGAGCCTGGGCCAGCTGGAGAACAATTAAAGCCCCACTTGACAATCTAAAATATCATCAACTCAGGAATGATACAAAAAAAATCTATTTTACTAGATAAAAAAAGCTTCTACCAAAATCTCCTACAAAAACACTAAAACAACCCTCAAAAGTTCCAGGCAGGCTTAAATCAACTACTTCATCCAGGTCATTCTACCACCCCAACCCCGGCTAACCGCACCCATAGTTCCCCAGAGGCCATAGCTGGGGCTTATAGGTTCATAGGTAGGTACTAGGCTATTGGCCCTAGGGCCTATATAAGCCTAGCCAAAGGTACCCTGGCTTTCGCTACCCAAGAAAATTATTTTCCTGTGCCACTGTCAAGCAGAGCCACAGAAGTGATCCCAGGGGTGAATTTCCTATCTCCCATCCAGTCATCAAGATTTTTCTTGAACAGTGCTAATGAGGAGCTTTGTTTGATATAGATGGGTAGTTTGTTCCAGAGTATGGAAAGTCTCTGGGACAGGAATCTATCCCTCCAGCATGTTCTGTTTATTGTGGTGATGAAGTTTAGGTCCATAGAGTGTGTAGCTCATAGGGATTGGGATTTTTTAAGTGGAGCATGTCTAAAAGCTCTGGGTTTGACATAGCTTTGTGTGTTAGGCAGAGATTGCCTCTGAGTAGGCGATATGCAATGGAGTAAAGCTACAGTTTTTTCAGATGGTCTGCATAGGGCATCTCTTTGAGGCCAGTAATCCTCTTTGTGAGGTATTTCTGTGGCCTTTCCAGTTGTTGTAGATGTCTTGTGAGGTACATATCAAAAGGGGCATTGTACTCTATAATGGGTCTAATGAGTGACGAGTAGAGGGGAACAGTGACCTCTTTTTTCCTGGATGAGAAACCTTTTGTGATGAGGTGTGCCACATAGAAGGATTTCCTGACTACTGTGGCAATGTGATTATCAAAGGAGAGACTACTGTCCACCTGTGTCCCAAGGTCTCTTATCACACTTTCAGTGTTAAGTAGACTACCACCTATGTGGTAGTTCATGGGTACTGTGTTTTTACCAAAAGGAATGTGAATGCACTTTTTGGCATTGAGCATAAGGCCATGGCTTTGACACCAGGCATCTGTCTGAGCAAGGCCCTTTTGTAGGATGTCCACATCTTTTGGAGTTTTGATTATGGCTCCTAGTTTGCAGTCATCTGTGAACTTCATTATCCAAAGACCTTCTGTGTTGGCCTGTACTTCAGAGAAGTAGATACCAAACAGGAGAGGACCCAGGACTGAACCCTGTGGTACTCCACTTGTCACTGGTCTGAAACTGGATTTGGAGTCTGCTACTTTCACAGTGTGGGTTCTGTCAGTGAGCCATTTAGCAACCCATCTTGTGACATAGGGATTTATACCTAGTTTAGTGAGTTTATCTATAATTCCAGAGTGGGGGATGGTGTCAAAAGCCTTGGCGAGATCTAGATAGGCTGTGTGAACCACCTTACCCTCATCTATGGCTTTGGTGACTGCTTCAAAGAAGTCTATCAGGTTTAGGAGACATGATCTGCCTTTTACAAACTCAAACTGGGTGGGGTACTGAGTTTGGAGATTACCAATGTCATTGTTTATAAGTTCCATGATGATACGCTCCATAGCCTTGTAAACCAGGCTCATTAGGCTAATGGGGCGGTAGTTTCTGGGGTCTGTGGTGGCTCCCCCTTTGTGGAGTGGGATAACTGTCCCTGTGCACCATTCAGTGGGCACATAGCCTGAGGTAAGGCTATGATTGAACATGGTACTTAGATGGGATGCCAGTTTGTTCTGTAATTCATGTAGAACACAGCCTGGGATGTCGTTAGGTCCCATGGATGCTGTGTTCCTGGCTTTGGATAGTGTGTTTTTTACCTATGCAGCTGTGATTACAGGAACTTTGCATTCTTCTGGTATAGAGATGGGCCCTTTAGGGGATGACAGAGGGGTAAAGTTAGCACTGAACCTATCTGTCAGGATGTTGGCAATATCAGTTGGTTCTGTATATTTAGTGCCATTGTGATGTAACTCAGAGCAGATATGAGTGTCGCCATTGAGATTCTTGACATAGCTATAGAATGCTTTGTGGTTGTCTTTAGAGTCAGTGGTGATTTTGTTTTCATAACTAGCTTTGGAGGATTTTATGAGGGATCTCAGCTTCTTACTGAAGCTGACCAGGGAGTTTCTCCAATAATGGGATTTTACTCTTTTTTGCAACAGTTTCTTTCTTCTGTTGTAGAGTTTGTTTATGGCAGGGGACCACCAGATTGGCTTCCTTTTTTTGGAGGATAGCATCTTGGTTTTGTTAGGGATTGCACGATCCATGCACTCATGTAAGTGCTTATAAAGTGCATTTGTGTAGGATTCAGCAGTCATACCTCTATTGTCCGTCAGCATGGGTGTCGTGAAGTTTGCCACTTCTGTCTTAAGTGGCTTGAAGTTGGCTTTGGAGAAATTTTTTACTGTGGTTTCCCTAATGGGGGGTGGGGGAGTGATGTGGATGTCTAGGATGATTAGCTTATGGTCGGATCTGACCAACAAGGAATTGACCTCTGGCGTGGAGCACCGGTTGCCCATGTTGGTAATAACCAGGTCTAGGATATTGCTGCCCCTGGTGGGGGTGTGGATAAGTTGATCCATGGCATTGGAATTTATGAATTCCAGAAAACATTGTGCACAAGAGTTGGTACATGAGTAGTTTTCCAAGTTAATGGTAGGGTAGTTGAAATCACCCATTATTAGGGTGTTAGGTTGTACCCTAATATTTTCCAGTGTATTAAGAAATGAGGAGTGGGAATCCTGGGGCATGGTGGGGGATCTGTAGTAAGCTACAATTTGGATTGCGGTCTTGCCCAGAGTTAGTTGCACTTGGATAATCTTGGATGCATTATACTGAGCAACTAGCCTGGAGGTGTGGATATCCTTAATGAATATGGACATGCCTCCGCCTTTAGTGTTTCGGTCCAGGTTAGGTGGCCAAAAGGTGTGGTATGAATTATAGCCTGGTAATGCAGGGGTACTCTGTGGAGCCTTGAACCAGGTCTCTGTCACTGCACAGATGTCGATGTTCTCCATTTTAAGGAGTGACTCGAGAGAGTGCATTTTGAGGTTTAGACTTCTAGCATTGAGTAGCAATACCCTCAGATTCTTCTTGCCTGTACCTATTAGGGTGGTGAATTTGTCATTTGAACCTTGCCTAAAAAGGCACTATAGGGGTGGCTAGACCCTTAGCCAGTATCTGGAATCCCAGGGGCGACAGGTGCAGGCCATCTCCGGCAAAGCATCGTGGCTTGTCGATCATGTCATCCCAGGCAGACAGATACTGGATCCCCTTAGAATGACACCAGAAGCTTAGCCAATTGTTGAAGTAAATCACTTTGCTCTTGTACTGTGGTATCATTCTGGGTGATAGCAGGATGCTACTCAGGGCTAGGGTCATACCTGCCTGGGCTACAAGATTGGACAGCTCCTCCATGTCCCTTTTCATGTAGTCCAAGGAAGTACGTCTCAGGTCATTCACACCAACATGGACAATGACAGAGTCATATTTGTACTTGTTGTGGAGTGACCTGAGTGCATGCATTATGTGGGGGATCCTGGCACCCAACAGGCAGCTGACAGTAACTTTCTCCTTGTTTAGCCTGGTGAGTGGAACATCAGTGTGCCTGACTATAGAGTCACCTATGACTAGAGTGTTGGGTACGTTGCTATGCCTTTTGGGCTGTGGAGAGTGGCACACTGAGTTTGTGGGCTATGTGTCATTTGGGTTGTGTTGGGGGGTGGAGGTTGCTTGTGTTTTTGCTTTGGAGGTCCCTGTTGCTTGGGCAGGTTTTTACTGAGAGCCTCCGCGAATGTAGGTGTGTGTTTTGTGTTTCTCTGTGTGTGTTTTGGTGGTGTAGGTTTTGAGGGACTATCTGCTGAGTGTGGTGTGGTGCAAGTGTTTACCTCTCCTCTTGACTGTCTAGTCCAGTCTTGGGTGAAGAGAGCTTTGCTTCCAGTTTGGCTATATAAGTGCATTTCACATAGGTTGTACTGTTGGGTGGTAGGAGGAGAGGGTTGTCTGTGTACATGAGGCAATTACTGCATTGCCCGAAGATACCCAGATTCATCAGGTAGACAGGAGAAAACACCGGGTGCTGACCCTTAGACATGCCTGGATAGGTGCTTATTTGTTAAGTACTAGAAACCGTTTTCCTCTAGACAGTGAGGAAAGTTTAGAGCTGTCGTAATTTGTAGCTTATTTAGTATTTACAATAAGTTCTGAACAAGTGCTGAAACAAAAAACTGGCTAGTTCTAAGAAACAAAATTAAGCTAGAAGGCTTCCCTCCAACACAGAAAGGCTTGTGCCCTAGAAGCCTACAAATAGTCCTGGACACCGCAAATCTATATCCAGGCTAGACTACCCACAATAAAGGCAGGAAACAAACTTAGAAAACTTTTTTTTTTTTTTTTTTTTTTTTTTTTTAAGTGGAAAGAGAGAAAAGAGTAGCAGAAAGTAAGCTGATTGGCCTTCTCAAATGTTCTCCCTGTACTGGGTAGAATGAAGTAATGACACTAGACTGGGAGGAGGGCCCCAGATCAAATTTACAATAGGGATGGGCAACTGCAAAGCCACCAACTATAAAAACACTATACCAACAGAGAGGGAGGGTGGGAAGCAAACTGCAGAAATGTTTCTCACAGCTGAAAAGCAGCAGTGAGCCTTTAAATAAAAGTTTTAAACAGATAAAACACCCTCTAGAAAAAAGAGTTTAACTGCAACAAGTTATCAGAAACAAACAACCCAACAGATGCTTAATAAAAGTGGACAATTTCCAGTTAATACCTCACACACAGTGAAACTAGCTAGAAAAATACACAAGATGTCCCTGAATATATGCTCAGACACACAACCTCCACAAACACTAGGCCCAAATACAAGCCTGAATATGGAAATGCTACAAATATCCCCACTACTTAGAAACAAACTGCAGAAATGTTTCTTACAGCTGAAAAGCAGCAGTGAGCCTTTAAATGAAAGTTTTAAACAGCTAAAGGAGCCTCTAGAAAAAAGAGTTTAACTGCAACAAGTTATCAGAAACAAACAACCCAACAGATGCTTAATAAAAGTGGACAATTTCCAGTTAATACCTCACACAGAGTGAAACTAGCAAGAAAAACACACAGTACACAAAGTGCTATAAATAACAAAAAAATAAAGAACAAAATAAACAAAAAACAGGATACTTAGTGTTATATATTATAGCTCCAAGTTTGCTCAGTGTCCTTCCTTCGATTAGCTCAGTGTAAAATGGCAGAACACTCACAACTGAACTTCTTAGGTAACAGAAAGTTGAAACCTGAGACAGCTTTTAAGAAAGAAATCTCAAAAGAACCAATGAGGTGCTTAGTCTAAGCTGTAGTCCAGGTGACCTCAGTCAGCCAATGACCTCAAACAATTCTCTCTCACTGAAATGCCTGATGGCTTTGGCTAAACCAAGATGTCCCTGAATATGTGCTCAGACACACAGCCTCCACAAACACTAGGCCCAAATACAAGCCTGAATATGGAAATGCTACAAATATCCCCACTACTTAGAAACAAACTGCAGAAATGTTTCTCACAGCTGAAAAGCAGCAGTGAGCCTTTAAATGAAAGTTTTAAACAGCTAAAGGAGCCTCTAGAAAAAGAGTTTAACTGCAACAAGTTATCAGAAACAAACAACCCAACAGATGCTTAATAAAAGTGGACAATTTCCAGTTAATACCTCACACACAGTGAAACTAGCTAGAAAAATACACAGTACACAAAGTGCTATAAATAACAAAGAAATAAAGAACAAAATAAAAAAAAACAGGATACTTAATGCTATATATTATAGCTCCGAGTTTGCTGAGTGTCCTTCCTTCGATTAGCTCAGTGTAAAATGGCAGAACACTCACAACTGAACTTCTTAGGTAACAGAAAGTTGAAACCTGAGACAGCTTTTAAGAAAGAAATCTCAAAAGAACCAATGAGGTGCTTAGTCTAAGCTGTAGTCCAGGTGACCTCAGTCAGCCAATGACCTCAAACAATTCTCTCTCACTGAAATGCCTGATGGCTTTGGCTAAACCAAGATGTCCCTGAATATGTGCTCAGACACACAGCCTCCACAAACACTAGGCCCAAATACAAGCCTGAATATGGAAATGCTACAAATATCCCCACTACTTAGAAACAAACTGCAGAAATGTTTCTCACAGCTGAAAAGCAGCAGTGAGCCTTTAAATGAAAGTTTTAAACAGCTAAAGGAGCCTCTAGAAAAAAGAGTTTAACTGCAACAAGTTATCAGAAACAAACAACCCAACAGATGCTTAATAAAAGTGGACAATTTCCAGTTAATACCTCACACACAGTGAAACTAGCTAGAAAAATACACAGTACACAAAGTGCTATAAATAACAAAGAAATAAAGAACAAAATAAACAAAAAACAGGATACTTAATGTTATATATTATAGCTTTGAGTTTGCTGAGTGTCCTTCCTTCGATTAGCTCAGTGTAAAATGGCAGAACACTCACAACTGAGCTTCTTAGGTAACAGAAAGTTGAAACCTGAGACAGCTTTTAAGAAAGAAATCTCAAAAGAACCAATGAGGTGCTTAGTCTAAGCTGTAGTCCAGGTGACCTCAGTCAGCCAATGACCTCAAACAATTCTCTCTCACTGAAATGCCTGATGGCTTTGGCTAAACCAAGATGTCCCTGAATATGTGCTCAGACACACAGCCTCCACAAACACTAGGCCCAAATACAAGCCTGAATATGGAAATGCTACAAATATCCCCACTACTTAGAAACAAACTGCAGAAATGTTTCTCACAGCTGAAAAGCAGCAGTGAGCCTTTAAATGAAAGTTTTAAACAGCTAAAGGAGCCTCTAGAAAAAGAGTTTAACTGCAACAAGTTATCAGAAACAAACAACCCAACAGATGCTTAATAAAAGTGGACAATTTCCAGTTAATACCTCACACACAGTGAAACTAGCTAGAAAAATACACAGTACACAAAGTGCTATAAATAACAAAGAAATAAAGAACAAAATAAACAAAAACAGGATACTTAATGTTATATATTATAGCTTTGAGTTTGCTGAGTGTCCTTCCTTCGATTAGCTCAGTGTAAAATGGCAGAACACTCACAACTGAGCTTCTTAGGTAACAGAAAGTTGAAACCTGAGACAGCTTTTAAGAAAGAAATCTCAAAAGAACCAATGAGGTGCTTAGTCTAAGCTGTAGTCCAGGTGACCTCAGTCAGCCAATGACCTCAAACAATTCTCTCTCACTGAAATGCCTGATGGCTTTGGCTAAACCAAGATGTCCCTGAATATGTGCTCAGACACACAGCCTCCACAAACACTAGGCCCAAATACAAGCCTGAATATGGAAATGCTACAAATATCCCCACTACTTAGAAACAAACTGCAGAAATGTTTCTCACAGCTGAAAAGCAGCAGTGAGCCTTTAAATGAAAGTTTTAAACAGCTAAAGGAGCCTCTAGAAAAAAGAGTTTAACTGCAACAAGTTATCAGAAACAAACAACCCAACAGATGCTTAATAAAAGTGGACAATTTCCAGTTAATACCTCACACACAGTGAAACTAGCTAGAAAAATACACAGTACACAAAGTGCTATAAATAACAAAGAAATAAAGAACAAAATAAACAAAAACAGGATACTTAATGTTATATATTATAGCTTTGAGTTTGCTGAGTGTCCTTCCTTCGATTAGCTCAGTGTAAAATGGCAGAACACTCACAACTGAACTTCTTAGGTAACAGAAAGTTGAAACCTGAGACAGCTTTTAAGAAAGAAATCTCAAAAGAACCAATGAGGTGCTTAGTCTAAGCTGTAGTCCAGGTGACCTCAGTCAGCCAATGACCTCAAACAATTCTCTCTCACTGAAATGCCTGATGGCTTTGGCTAAACCAAGATGTCCCTGAATATGTGCTCAGACACACAGCCTCCACAAACACTAGGCCCAAATACAAGCCTGAATATGGAAATGCTACAAATATCCCCACTACTTAGAAACAAACTGCAGAAATGTTTCTCACAGCTGAAAAGCAGCAGTGAGCCTTTAAATGAAAGTTTTAAACAGCTAAAGGAGCCTCTAGAAAAAGAGTTTAACTGCAACAAGTTATCAGAAACAAACAACCCAACAGATGCTTAATAAAAGTGGACAATTTCCAGTTAATACCTCACACACAGTGAAACTAGCTAGAAAAATACACAGTACACAAAGTGCTATAAATAACAAAGAAATAAAGAACAAAATAAACAAAAACAGGATACTTAATGTTATATATTATAGCTCTGAGTTTGCTGAGTGTCCTTCCTTCAATTAGCTCAGTGTAAAATGGCAGAACACTCACAACTGAACTTCTTAGGTAACAGAAAGTTGAAACCTGAGACAGCTTTTAAGAAAGAAATCTCAAAAGAACCAATGAGGTGCTTAGTCTAAGCTGTAGTCCAGGTGACCTCAGTCAGCCAATGACCTCAAACAATTCTCTCTCACTGAAATGCCTGATGGCTTTGGCTAAACCAAGATGTCCCTGAATATGTGCTCAGACACACAGCCTCCACAAACACTAGGCCCAAATACAAGCCTGAATATGGAAATGCTACAAATATCCCCACTACTTAGAAACAAACTGCAGAAATGTTTCTCACAGCTGAAAAGCAGCAGTGAGCCTTTAAATGAAAGTTTTAAACAGCTAAAGGAGCCTCTAGAAAAAAGAGTTTAACTGCAACAAGTTATCAGAAACAAACAACCCAACAGATGCTTAATAAAAGTGGACAATTTCCAGTTAATACCTCACACACAGTGAAACTAGCTAGAAAAATACACAGTACACAAAGTGCTATAAATAACAAAGAAATAAAGAACAAAATAAACAAAAAACAGGATACTTAATGTTATATATTATAGCTCCGAGTTTGCTTAGTGTCCTTCCTTTGATTAGCTCAGTGTAAAATGGCAGAACACTCACAACTGAACTTCTTAGGTAACAGAAAGTTGAAACCTGAGACAGCTTTTAAGAAAGAAATCTCAAAAGAACCAATGAGGTGCTTAGTCTAAGCTGTAGTCCAGGTGACCTCAGTCAGCCAATGACCTCAAACAATTCTCTCTCACTGAAATGCCTGATCTTTGGCTAAACCACGATGTCCCTGAATATGTGCTCAGACACACAGCCTCCACAACCACTAGGCCCAAATACAAGCCTGAATATGGAAATGCTACAAATATCCCCACTACTTAGAAACAAACTGCAGAAATGTTTCTCACAGCTGAAAAGCAGCAGTGAGCCTTTAAATGAAAGTTTTAAACAGCTAAAGGAGCCTCTAGAAAAAGAGTTTAACTGCAACAAGTTATCAGAAACAAACAACCCAACAGATGCTTAATAAAAGTGGACAATTTCCAGTTAATACCTCACACACAGTGAAACTAGCTAGAAAAATACACAGTACACAAAGTGCTATAAATAACAAAGAAATAAAGAACAAAATAAACAAAAACAGGATACTTAATGTTATATATTATAGCTCCGAGTTTGCTGAGTGTCCTTCCTTCGATTAGCTCAGTGTAAAATGGCAGAACACTCACAACTGAGCTTCTTAGGTAACAGAAAGTTGAAACCTGAGACAGCTTTTAAGAAAGAAATCTCAAAAGAACCAATGAGGTGCTTAGTCTAAGCTGTAGTCCAGGTGACCTCAGTCAGCCAATGACCTCAAACAATTCTCTCTCACTGAAATGCCTGATGGCTTTGGCTAAACCAAGATGTCCCTGAATATGTGCTCAGACACACAGCCTCCACAAACACTAGGCCCAAATACAAGCCTGAATATGGAAATGCTACAAATATCCCCACTACTTAGAAACAAACTGCAGAAATGTTTCTCACAGCTGAAAAGCAGCAGTGAGCCTTTAAATGAAAGTTTTAAACAGCTAAAGGAGCCTCTAGAAAAAAGAGTTTAACTGCAACAAGTTATCAGAAACAAACAACCCAACAGATGCTTAATAAAAGTGGACAATTTCCAGTTAATACCTCACACACAGTGAAACTAGCTAGAAAAATACACAGTACACAAAGTGCTATAAATAACAAAGAAATAAAGAACAAAATAAACAAAAAACAGGATACTTAATGTTATATATTATAGCTCCGAGTTTGCTGAGTGTCCTTCCTTCGATTAGCTCAGTGTAAAATGGCAGAACACTCACAACTGAACTTCTTAGGTAACAGAAAGTTGAAACCTGAGACAGCTTTTAAGAAAGAAATCTCAAAAGAACCAATGAGGTGCTTAGTCTAAGCTGTAGTCCAGGTGACCTCAGTCAGCCAATGACCTCAAACAATTCTCTCTCACTGAAATGCCTGATGGCTTTGGCTAAACCAAGATGTCCCTGAATATGTGCTCAGACACACAGCCTCCACAAACACTAGGCCCAAATACAAGCCTGAATATGGAAATGCTACAAATATCCCCACTACTTAGAAACAAACTGCAGAAATGTTTCTCACAGCTGAAAAGCAGCAGTGAGCCTTTAAATGAAAGTTTTAAACAGCTAAAGGAGCCTCTAGAAAAAGAGTTTAACTGCAACAAGTTATCAGAAACAAACAACCCAACAGATGCTTAATAAAAGTGGACAATTTCCAGTTAATACCTCACACACAGTGAAACTAGCTAGAAAAATACACAGTACACAAAGTGCTATAAATAACAAAGAAATAAAGAACAAAATAAACAAAAAAACAGGATACTTAATGTTATATATTATAGCTTTGAGTTTGCTGAGTGTCCTTCCTTCGATTAGCTCAGTGTAAAATGGCAGAACACTCACAACTGAGCTTCTTAGGTAACAGAAAGTTGAAACCTGAGACAGCTTTTAAGAAAGAAATCTCAAAAGAACCAATGAGGTGCTTAGTCTAAGCTGTAGTCCAGGTGACCTCAGTCAGCCAATGACCTCAAACAATTCTCTCTCACTGAAATGCCTGATGGCTTTGGCTAAACCAAGATGTCCCTGAATATGTGCTCAGACACACAGCCTCCACAAACACTAGGCCCAAATACAAGCCTGAATATGGGAATGCTACAAATATCCCCACTACTTAGAAACAAACTGCAGAAATGTTTCTCACAGCTGAAAAGCAGCAGTGAGCCTTTAAATGAAAGTTTTAAACAGCTAAAGGAGCCTCTAGAAAAAAAGAGTTTAACTGCAACAAGTTATCAGAAACAAACAACCCAACAGATGCTTAATAAAAGTGGACAATTTCCAGTTAATACCTCACACACAGTGAAACTAGCTAGAAAAATACACAGTACACAAAGTGCTATAAATAACAAAAAATAAAGAACAAAATAAACAAAAAACAGGATTCTTAATGTTATATATTATAGCCTCGAGTTTGCTGAGTGTCCTTCCTTCGATTAGCTCAGTGTAAAATGGCAGAACACTCACAACTGAGCTTCTTAGGTAACAGAAAGTTGAAACCTGAGACAGCTTTTAAGAAAGAAATCTCAAAAGAACCAATGAGGTGCTTAGTCTAAGCTGTAGTCCAGGTGACCTCAGTCAGCCAATGACCTCAAACAATTCTCTCTCACTGAAATGCCTGATGGCTTTGGCTAAACCAAGATGTCCCTGAATATGTGCTCAGACACACAGCCTCCACAAACACTAGGCCCAAATACAAGCCTGAATATGGAAATGCTACAAATATCCCCACTACTTAGAAACAAACTGCAGAAATGTTTCTCACAGCTGAAAAGCAGCAGTGAGCCTTTAAATGAAAGTTTTAAACAGCTAAAGGAGCCTCTAGAAAAAGAGTTTAACTGCAACAAGTTATCAGAAACAAACAACCCAACAGATGCTTAATAAAAGTGGACAATTTCCAGTTAATACCTCACACACAGTGAAACTAGCTAGAAAAATACACAGTACACAAAGTGCTATAAATAACAAAGAAATAAAGAACAAAATAAACAAAAACAGGATACTTAATGTTATATATTATAGCTTTGAGTTTGCTGAGTGTCCTTCCTTCGATTAGCTCAGTGTAAAATGGCAGAACACTCACAACTGAGCTTCTTAGGTAACAGAAAGTTGAAACCTGAGACAGCTTTTAAGAAAGAAATCTCAAAAGAACCAATGAGGTGCTTAGTCTAAGCTGTAGTCCAGGTGACCTCAGTCAGCCAATGACCTCAAACAATTCTCTCTCACTGAAATGCCTGATGGCTTTGGCTAAACCAAGATGTCCCTGAATATGTGCTCAGACACACAGCCTCCACAAACACTAGGCCCAAATACAAGCCTGAATATGGAAATGCTACAAATATCCCCACTACTTAGAAACAAACTGCAGAAATGTTTCTCACAGCTGAAAAGCAGCAGTGAGCCTTTAAATGAAAGTTTTAAACAGCTAAAGGAGCCTCTACAAAAAGAGTTTAACTGCAACAAGTTATCAGAAACAAACAACCCAACAGATGCTTAATAAAAGTGGACAATTTCCAGTTAATACCTCACACACAGTGAAACTAGCTAGAAAAATACACAGTACACAAAGTGCTATAAATAACAAAGAAATAAAGAACAAAATAAACAAAAAACAGGATACTTAATGTTATATATTATAGCTTTGAGTTTGCTGAGTGTCCTTCCTTCGATTAGCTCAGTGTAAAATGGCAGAACACTCACAACTGAACTTCTTAGGTAACAGAAAGTTGAAACCTGAGACAGCTTTTAAGAAAGAAATCTCAAAAGAACCAATGAGGTGCTTAGTCTAAGCTGTAGTCCAGGTGACCTCAGTCAGCCAATGACCTCAAACAATTCTCTCTCACTGAAATGCCTGATGGCTTTGGCTAAACCAAGATGTCCCTGAATATGTGCTCAGACACACAGCCTCCACAAACACTAGGCCCAAATACAAGCCTGAATATGGAAATGCTACAAATATCCCCACTACTTAGAAACAAACTGCAGAAATGTTTCTCACAGCTGAAAAGCAGCAGTGAGCCTTTAAATGAAAGTTTTAAACAGCTAAAGGAGCCTCTAGAAAAAGAGTTTAACTGCAACAAGTTATCAGAAACAAACAACCCAACAGATGCTTAATAAAAGTGGACAATTTCCAGTTAATACCTCACACACAGTGAAACTAGCTAGAAAAATACACAGTACACAAAGTGCTATAAATAACAAAGAAATAAAGAACAAAATAAAAAACAGGATACTTAATGTTATATATTATAGCTCCGAGTTTGCTGAGTGTCCTTCCTTTGATTAGCTCAGTGTAAAATGGCAGAACACTCACAACTGAGCTTCTTAGGTAACAGAAAGTTGAAACCTGAGACAGCTTTTAAGAAAGAAATCTCAAAAGAACCAATGAGGTGCTTAGTCTAAGCTGTAGTCCAGGTGACCTCAGTCAGCCAATGACCTCAAACAATTCTCTCTCACTGAAATGCCTGATGGCTTTGGCTAAACCAAGATGTCCCTGAATATGTGCTCAGACACACAGCCTCCACAAACACTAGGCCCAAATACAAGCCTGAATATGGAAATGCTACAAATATCCCCACTACTTAGAAACAAACTGCAGAAATGTTTCTCACAGCTGAAAAGCAGCAGTGAGCCTTTAAATGAAAGTTTTAAACAGCTAAAGGAGCCTCTAGAAAAAAGAGTTTAACTGCAACAAGTTATCAGAAACAAACAACCCAACAGATGCTTAATAAAAGTGGACAATTTCCAGTTAATACCTCACACACAGTGAAACTAGCTAGAAAAATACACAGTACACAAAGTGCTATAAATAACAAAGAAATAAAGAACAAAATAAACAAAAAACAGGATACTTAATGTTATATATTATAGCATCGAGTTTGCTGAGTGTCCTTCCTTCGATTAGCTCAGTGTAAAATGGCAGAACACTCACAACTGAGCTTCTTAGGTAACAGAAAGTTGAAACCTGAGACAGCTTTTAAGAAAGAAATCTCAAAAGAACCAATGAGGTGCTTAGTCTAAGCTGTAGTCCAGGTGACCTCAGTCAGCCAATGACCTCAAACAATTCTCTCTCACTGAAATGCCTGATGGCTTTGGCTAAACCAAGATGTCCCTGAATATGTGCTCAGACACACAGCCTCCACAAACACTAGGCCCAAATACAAGCCTGAATATGGAAATGCTACAAATATCCCCACTACTTAGAAACAAACTGCAGAAATGTTTCTCACAGCTGAAAAGCAGCAGTGAGCCTTTAAATGAAAGTTTTAAACAGCTAAAGGAGCCTCTAGAAAAAAAGTTTAACTGCAACAAGTTATCAGAAACAAACAACCCAACAGATGCTTAATAAAAGTGGACAATTTCCAGTTAATACCTCACACACAGTGAAACTAGCTAGAAAAATACACAGTACACAAAGTGCTATAAATAACAAAGAAATAAAGAACAAAATAAACAAAAACAGGATACTTAATGTTATATATTATAGCTCCGAGTTTGCTGAGTGTCCTTCCTTCGATTAGCTCAGTGTAAAATGGCAGAACACTCACAACTGAACTTCTTAGGTAACAGAAAGTTGAAACCTGAGACAGCTTTTAAGAAAGAAATCTCAAAAGAACCAATGAGGTGCTTAGTCTAAGCTGTAGTCCAGGTGACCTCAGTCAGCCAATGACCTCAAACAATTCTCTCTCACTGAAATGCCTGATGGCTTTGGCTAAACCAAGATGTCCCTGAATATGTGCTCAGACACACAGCCTCCACAAACACTAGGCCCAAATACAAGCCTGAATATGGAAATGCTACAAATATCCCCACTACTTAGAAACAAACTGCAGAAATGTTTCTCACAGCTGAAAAGCAGCAGTGAGCCTTTAAATGAAAGTTTTAAACAGCTAAAGGAGCCTCTAGAAAAAGAGTTTAACTGCAACAAGTTATCAGAAACAAACAACCCAACAGATGCTTAATAAAAGTGGACAATTTCCAGTTAATACCTCACACACAGTGAAACTAGCTAGAAAAATACACAGTACACAAAGTGCTATAAATAACAAAGAAATAAAGAACAAAATAAACAAAAACAGGATACTTAATGTTATATATTATAGCTTTGAGTTTGCTGAGTGTCCTTCCTTCGATTAGCTCAGTGTAAAATGGCAGAACACTCACAACTGAGCTTCTTAGGTAACAGAAAGTTGAAACCTGAGACAGCTTTTAAGAAAGAAATCTCAAAAGAACCAATGAGGTGCTTAGTCTAAGCTGTAGTCCAGGTGACCTCAGTCAGCCAATGACCTCAAACAATTCTCTCTCACTGAAATGCCTGATGGCTTTGGCTAAACCAAGATGTCCCTGAATATGTGCTCAGACACACAGCCTCCACAAACACTAGGCCCAAATACAAGCCTGAATATGGAAATGCTACAAATATCCCCACTACTTAGAAACAAACTGCAGAAATGTTTCTCACAGCTGAAAAGCAGCAGTGAGCCTTTAAATGAAAGTTTTAAACAGCTAAAGGAGCCTCTAGAAAAAGAGTTTAACTGCAACAAGTTATCAGAAACAAACAACCCAACAGATGCTTAATAAAAGTGGACAATTTCCAGTTAATACCTCACACACAGTGAAACTAGCTAGAAAAATACACAGTACACAAAGTGCTATAAATAACAAAGAAATAAAGAACAAAATAAACAAAAACAGGATACTTAATGTTATATATTATAGCTCCGAGTTTGCTGAGTGTCCTTCCTTCGATTAGCTCAGTGTAAAATGGCAGAACACTCACAACTGAGCTTCTTAGGTAACAGAAAGTTGAAACCTGAGACAGCTTTTAAGAAAGAAATCTCAAAAGAACCAATGAGGTGCTTAGTCTAAGCTGTAGTCCAGGTGACCTCAGTCAGCCAATGACCTCAAACAATTCTCTCTCACTGAAATGCCTGATGGCTTTGGCTAAACCAAGATGTCCCTGAATATGTGCTCAGACACACAGCCTCCACAAACACTAGGCCCAAATACAAGCCTGAATATGGAAATGCTACAAATATCCCCACTACTTAGAAACAAACTGCAGAAATGTTTCTCACAGCTGAAAAGCAGCAGTGAGCCTTTAAATGAAAGTTTTAAACAGCTAAAGGAGCCTCTAGAAAAAAGAGTTTAACTGCAACAAGTTATCAGAAACAAACAACCCAACAGATGCTTAATAAAAGTGGACAATTTCCAGTTAATACCTCACACACAGTGAAACTAGCTAGAAAAATACACAGTACACAAAGTGCTATAAATAACAAAGAAATAAAGAACAAAATAAACAAAAACAGGATACTTAATGTTATATATTATAGCTCCGAGTTTGCTGAGTGTCCTTCCTTCGATTAGCTCAGTGTAAAATGGCAGAACACTCACAACTGAGCTTCTTAGGTAACAGAAAGTTGAAACCTGAGACAGCTTTTAAGAAAGAAATCTCAAAAGAACCAATGAGGTGCTTAGTCTAAGCTGTAGTCCAGGTGACCTCAGTCAGCCAATGACCTCAAACAATTCTCTCTCACTGAAATGCCTGATGGCTTTGGCTAAACCAAGATGTCCCTGAATATGTGCTCAGACACACAGCCTCCACAAACACTAGGCCCAAATACAAGCCTGAATATGGAAATGCTACAAATATCCCCACTACTTAGAAACAAACTGCAGAAATGTTTCTCACAGCTGAAAAGCAGCAGTGAGCCTTTAAATGAAAGTTTTAAACAGCTAAAGGAGCCTCTAGAAAAAGAGTTTAACTGCAACAAGTTATCAGAAACAAACAACCCAACAGATGCTTAATAAAAGTGGACAATTTCCAGTTAATACCTCACACACAGTGAAACTAGCTAGAAAAATACACAGTACACAAAGTGCTATAAATAACAAAGAAATAAAGAACAAAATAAACAAAAAACAGGATACTTAATGTTATATATTATAGCTCTGAGTTTGCTGAGTGTCCTTCCTTCAATTAGCTCAGTGTAAAATGGCAGAACACTCACAACTGAGCTTCTTAGGTAACAGAAAGTTGAAACCTGAGACAGCTTTTAAGAAAGAAATCTCAAAAGAACCAATGAGGTGCTTAGTCTAAGCTGTAGTCCAGGTGACCTCAGTCAGCCAATGACCTCAAACAATTCTCTCTCACTGAAATGCCTGATGGCTTTGGCTAAACCAAGATGTCCCTGAATATGTGCTCAGACACACAGCCTCCACAAACACTAGGCCCAAATACAAGCCTGAATATGGAAATGCTACAAATATCCCCACTACTTAGAAACAAACTGCAGAAATGTTTCTCACAGCTGAAAAGCAGCAGTGAGCCTTTAAATGAAAGTTTTAAACAGCTAAAGGAGCCTCTAGAAAAAAAGAGTTTAACTGCAACAAGTTATCAGAAACAAACAACCCAACAGATGCTTAATAAAAGTGGACAATTTCCAGTTAATACCTCACACACAGTGAAACTAGCTAGAAAAATACACAGTACACAAAGTGCTATAAATAACAAAGAAATAAAGAACAAAATAAACAAAAACAGGATACTTAATGTTATATATTATAGCTCCGAGTTTGCTGAGTGTCCTTCCTTTGATTAGCTCAGTGTAAAATGGCAGAACACTCACAACTGAGCTTCTTAGGTAACAGAAAGTTGAAACCTGAGACAGCTTTTAAGAAAGAAATCTCAAAAGAACCAATGAGGTGCTTAGTCTAAGCTGTAGTCCAGGTGACCTCAGTCAGCCAATGACCTCAAACAATTCTCTCTCACTGAAATGCCTGATGGCTTTGGCTAAACCAAGATGTCCCTGAATATGTGCTCAGACACACAGCCTCCACAAACACTAGGCCCAAATACAAGCCTGAATATGGAAATGCTACAAATATCCCCACTACTTAGAAACAAACTGCAGAAATGTTTCTCACAGCTGAAAAGCAGCAGTGAGCCTTTAAATGAAAGTTTTAAACAGCTAAAGGAGCCTCTAGAAAAAAGAGTTTAACTGCAACAAGTTATCAGAAACAAACAACCCAACAGATGCTTAATAAAAGTGGACAATTTCCAGTTAATACCTCACACACAGTGAAACTAGCTAGAAAAATACACAGTACACAAAGTGCTATAAATAACAAAGAAATAAAGAACAAAATAAACAAAAAACAGGATACTTAATGTTATATATTATAGCTCTGAGTTTGCTGAGTGTCCTTCCTTTGATTAGCTCAGTGTAAAATGGCAGAACACTCACAACTGAGCTTCTTAGGTAACAGAAAGTTGAAACCTGAGACAGCTTTTAAGAAAGAAATCTCAAAAGAACCAATGAGGTGCTTAGTCTAAGCTGTAGTCCAGGTGACCTCAGTCAGCCAATGACCTCAAACAATTCTCTCTCACTGAAATGCCTGATGGCTTTGGCTAAACCAAGATGTCCCTGAATATGTGCTCAGACACACAGCCTCCACAAACACTAGGCCCAAATACAAGCCTGAATATGGAAATGCTACAAATATCCCCACTACTTAGAAACAAACTGCAGAAATGTTTCTCACAGCTGAAAAGCAGCAGTGAGCCTTTAAATGAAAGTTTTAAACAGCTAAAGGAGCCTCTAGAAAAAGAGTTTAACTGCAACAAGTTATCAGAAACAAACAACCCAACAGATGCTTAATAAAAGTGGACAATTTCCAGTTAATACCTCACACACAGTGAAACTAGCTAGAAAAATACACAGTACACAAAGTGCTATAAATAACAAAGAAATAAAGAACAAAATAAACAAAAACAGGATACTTAATGTTATATATTATAGCTTCGAGTTTGCTGAGTGTCCTTCCTTCGATTAGCTCAGTGTAAAATGGCAGAACACTCACAACTGAACTTCTTAGGTAACAGAAAGTTGAAACCTGAGACAGCTTTTAAGAAAGAAATCTCAAAAGAACCAATGAGGTGCTTAGTCTAAGCTGTAGTCCAGGTGACCTCAGTCAGCCAATGACCTCAAACAATTCTCTCTCACTGAAATGCCTGATGGCTTTGGCTAAACCAAGATGTCCCTGAATATGTGCTCAGACACACAGCCTCCACAAACACTAGGCCCAAATACAAGCCTGAATATGGAAATGCAACAAATATAACCACTACTTAGAAACAAACTGCAGAAATGTTTCTCACAGCTGAAATGCAGCAGTGAGCCTTTAAATGAAAGTTTTAAACAGCTAAAAGAGCCTCTAGAAAAAAGAGTTTAACTGCAACAAGTTATCAGAAACAAACAACCCAACAGATACATAATAAAAGTGGACAATTTCCAGTTAATACCTCACACACAGTGAAACTAGCTAGAAAAATACACAGTACACAAAGTGCTATAAATAACAAAGAAATAAAGAACAAAATAAACAAAAAACAGGATACTTAATGTTATATATTATAGCTTCAAGTTTGTTCAGTGTCCTTCCTTCGATTAGCTCAGTGTAAAATGTCAGAACACTCACAACTGAACTTCTTAGGTAACAGAAAGTTGAAACCTGTAACAGCTTTTAAGAAAGAAATCTCAAAAGAACCAATGAGGTGCTTAGTCGAAGCTGTAGTCCAGGTGACCTCAGTCAGCCAATGACCTCAAACAATTCTCTCTCACTGAAATGCCTGATGGCTTTGGCTAAACCAAGATGTCCCTGAATATGTGCTCAGACACACAGCCTCCACAAACACTAGGCCCAAATACAAGCCTGAATATGGAAATGCTACAAATATCCCCACCACTTAGAAACAAACTGCAGAAATGTTTCTTATAGTTGAAAAGCAGCAGTGAGCCTTTAAATGAAAGTTTAAACAGCTAAAGCACCCTCTAGAAAAAAGAGTTTAACTGCAACAAGTTATCAGAAACAAACAACCCAACAGATGCTTAATAAAAGTGGACAATTTCCAGTTAATACCTCACACACAGTGAAACTAGCTAGAAAAACACACAGTACACAAAGTGCTATAAATAAAGAAATAAAGAACAAAATAAACAAAAAAACAGGATACTTAACGTTATATATTATAGCTCTGAGTTTGTTTATAATAACTTTTTCACTGAAACAATCCAATCCCTAGCAAATCAACTAACCCCCACAAACTTAAACCACACCCCTAATTTACCCACTAATCACCCCAATTTAGCTTCCAACTGATATCCATTAGTTTTATCAAAACACTTTTAAAAAAACTAAAACTTACCACCCTTGCTGCTGACCTCCTCCCTGCAGAGTACCTACAAATAGCTGCAGATGCCGTTGCATATCCCATATCTGGTCTTATCAACAGAACTTTATCCGAAAGCACTACCTCCTCCCTTTGAAAAAATATCCCATATCATTGCACTCCATAAAGGTGTTAGTTCTACAGACATATCCAACTATAGACCCATTGCCATTCTTTCCCCACTAGCCAAAATAATGGAGAAATGTGTACACAAGCAACTAATGCAATACCTTGCACAGAATAACTTAGTATCCAACTCTCAGCATGGTTTCAGGCCATACCGCAGCACCACCTCAGCCCTTCTTTCCTTTACTAATTGCCATAAACCAAAACAGGAATGACAATAGGCTATCCTCTGCCCTCTTTCTTGACTTATCAAAAGCCTTTGACATGGTCAACCAGGAACTTCTCATTCTTTCTCTAATATCTATTTCCCTCAATAAGCATTCAATCCAGTGGTTCCAGTCCTACCTGACTGGTAGACAGCAGGTGGTACTATGGCATGGCAAACTCACCAGCCAGCTACCTTTCACACTTGATGTCCCTCAAGGCTCCATACTACTTCCACTACTCTTCTCTATTTTTATAAACCACCTTCACACTGCTATCCCTAAAGCTACCTCTATTCAATATGCAGATGATTCCACTCTGATCTGCTCAACCACCTCCCCATCCAAACTACAAATCCTAACCCAAAATACATTTAACACTATTGAGAATTGGCTCACCAACCAACGCCTACTGCTAAACCCCAATAAAACTAAACTTCTACTCTTCACCCACACTAGTAGATCTTCCAGACTTTCATTCTCTGTCACATCTAACAATGGTACCAATATCTCCCCAGATCAAAACACCAAACATCTAGGGGTTATCATAGACAATAATCTCAAATTTGACCTACAGGTCAACAAAACCATACAGACCATCAATAAGTAGCTTGGATCACTGTATAGAAACAAGACATTTTTAACCCCACTGGCTAGGACTGCAATTTCCCAGTCACACCTACTCTCTACTCTTTTATATGCCTCACCTGTACTCTCAAACCTCAACAAATCCAAACTAAATAAGCTGTCCCATAGTTATAACCATATTGCCAGATTCATCAATGGCTCCACCTATAGAACCCACCACTGCCAGAACCTGAAACAACTAGAGTGGCTAGAACTGGCCAGCTTAATTCATTTCAATCAGATCTTAATAGCACACAAAATTCTGTACCACCCTGAGGATACCCCTTCACTTATAAATATTATTAAGCCATATAGCAACCTGAGATCCCTACGGACAGCCAACAAACTACAGGTCGAAACCTACAAAGCTAATAACTCTGCTGGTGAATCCCTGTTTGCCAACTTTGTTGGCAAAACCTGGAATTCGTTGCCAAACTATATAAACCTACAATTCTCCAAACGTCTCTTAAAAAAAAAAAATCTCAAACAGTATCTCAAAGTGAAAATACAACCGGCCAGTGAATCCAAAACTTCTTTATTGTAAAATCTCTGTCTCTGACATCTCGGCAAAGAAGCCTTCAGCCGTCTCCTTGAAGGCTTCCTTGCAGAGAGGTCAGAGACAGAGATTTTACAATAAAGAAGTTTTGGATTCACTGGCTGGTTGTATTCTTATTGTTTTTCTGCTTTTGGTGGGTTTTATAGTATCTCAAACTGGCTTTGCCCATGTACCAACCCTGATTAAGTTATAAACTGAAAGTATAATCTGTAAATATCATAACATGCAACTACGTCACCAAACTCTATATCCAATCTGACGTCTCTTGCTTTTAATTGTGTCTGTCCATGAGAATTGTGAGTCCCTACTATGGAACACTACTAAGCCATTGTACATAATCACTTTGTTTTATATTTTCTAATGTTATCCAACTTCTTGTGTAATCTATGTAAGTTTGTCTATTTGGAGCTTTTCCCCGGGCCTCTGCTGAAAATGGACATGTATCCAGTCGAACTATCCCGGTAAACAAATGTAAAATAAATAAATAAAATAAATAAATAAGTGAAATGAAAGGATAATATAAAATAAAATAATATAAAATAAAATAAATGTTGGCACTCTGTATTTGTGTAGGTACCATATGCAGAAACTTTAAGTTAATGGTACGAGTACAGTACGAGTAGAATTTTATTCTGCAAAATTACCAAGAAGTATTTAGATATGTGAGGGTAAGGAATAATATGCAGATCTGTATCAGTCTTGAAAAAGACTTACCAGAATTTAGTGCGATGTCTTTGTTTAGGCTCAGAAGTTAAACATTTTATATCTTGTATTAAAGACATATTTTAACTTGATTAATATGATACGCAGGAATTTAAGATAACAGACTGTCTGTTTCTGACACAAGTAAGATACTAAGCAAAGAGAATACCTGAGATTCTACAGTTTCATAGAGCAGTGCTGTAAACGGCAATCTGAACAAGTCTAGTGTACCTGATTTTACAGAAAATTAATCTGATTATTTTTTGTAGAAATATGTCAGGGTCATAAAGAGTCAGATCTACCTTCACTTGCAAAGTTTGATTATCACAACGATGAGACCAGCAAGCTTGTTTTTATTTTTCAAGCTTAGACAGTTCAGAGGCAAATAAATAATTCACTTGTGAGCTGCTTGTATAATGTATAACAGTCTAGTATAGGGTGAGCTCTCCAAACTTTTAACTACTGGTACAGCATAGCCGCTAAATAAGACCATCCTCTGTGCTCAAAAATTGCTCTGGAAAATAAAAGAATGGAACAAAGGCTTGAAGCAACACAAATTACAGCAAATAATGGCAGGGGTGACTCATATTAAAGTAAGTATTACAGCTTTGAAATAACAAAGAAAACCAATTCCAGAAATCACTGCTTTGAAATACCACCCAAATAAAGGTATGCATGACTAATGGACTTCTGTTAGCAAGTATGTTAGCATCAAGCTGTATTCAGTCTATTATTGACAAAGCACTGCTTAATTTATGCAAGTTTCAATATCATTCAGCTAATAAATGTTTAAAATATAGTTCACAAAGTAAATTGTTACCATATAATTCTGTTTATATCTGTTTACCAAATGTATGCAAGTTTCAATATCATTCAGCTAATAAATGTTTAAAATATAGTTCACAAAGTAAATTACACATAATGCAAGCACTCAGGTCACTCCAAAGCAAATACAAATATGACTCAGTCATTGTACATGCTGGTGTGAATGACCTGAGACGTACCTCCCTGGACTACATGAAAAGAGACATAGAGGAGCTCTCTGATCATGTAGCCCAGGCTGGTATTACCCTGACCTTGAGCAGCATCTTACCCTCACCTAGAATGATGCCACAGTACAAAGACAAAATGATCGATTTTAACAATTGGCTAAAATTTTGGTGTCATTCAAAGGGGATCCAGTGTCTGTCAGCCTGGGATGACATGCTCGACAAGCCACGTTGCTTCGCTAGGGACGGCTTGCACCTGTCACCACTGGGCTTTCGGATATTGGCAAAGGCTCTTGCCACCCCCATAGTGCCTTTTTTAGGCAAGGCTCAAAAGTCAAACCCACCCATATAGACAGCACAAGGAACAAGAAACTAAGGGTAATGCTGCTAAAAGCCAGAAGTCTTAACCTCAAGATGCACGCACTCAAAGCTCTCCTCAGTATGGAGAACATCGATATCTGTGCAGTGACAGAAACCTGGTTCAAGGCTCCAGAGAGCACCCCAGCACTACCAGGCTATACCTCATATCATGTTTTTCGGCCCCAAAACCCGGACCGAACCACAAAAGGAGGGGGAGTTTCCATATTTATCAAGGATATCCACACCTCCAGGTTAGTGGCATTGCACGAAGTATCGGAGACCATCCATGTGCAACTAACAGTGGACAAGACTGCTTTTCAGTTTATAGCATCCTACAGACCACCCTCTCAAATTCAGGAATCCCATTCGGCTTTCCTGAAAACATTGGAGAACATGAAGATGTCTCCGAACACCATTATATTGGGGGACTTCAACTACCCAAACATTGACTGGAAGCACTACTCAAGCCCCAGCACCTTAGCCCAAAGATTCCTGGAAATTATAAACTCAAATGCTATGGAACAACTAGTCACCACTCCCACAAGAGGGGACAACATACTAGACCTGATCATTACCAACATGGGGACTCTAGGCTCCACACCAGAAGTATATCCCTCATTGGTAAGATCAGACCATAAATTAAGTTCACTGGATGTCCACATCTCGACCCCACACCCAGCCCAGAAAACCACAGTGAAAAACTTCTCAAAAGCGAACTTCTCACTTCTCAAAACTGAAGTGGAATCCTTCAATGCCCCAGGGCCAGTGGAAACTACAGCCCAAACTGCAGAATCCTATATAAATGCATTCTACGGACATCTGCAGGAATGCATGGATCATGCTATCCCAAACAAAACCAAGACCCAATCATCCTAAGGCAGGCGTCCAATCTGGTGGACCCCTGCCATAAATAAACTGTACAACAGAAGGAGGAAGCTGGGAGGCGTGGCCAAGGATGAACACAGGATAGCAGCAGATTTCTTCAGCTCCACCAATTTCATTACACTGACAGGAATTAATTACTTAAAAAATTAATTTTTGAAGTAATTTTCTTTCTAAATACGTTTGTTTTATATAGTTCTTGAACTATATCTAAAAAAGAAAGGAAATCTTAATAATATTCCTGTCAGAAATCACTGTGGAAATTTTCCTGTCAGTTTATCAGTCTGAAATGAGTTCCAGTAAGACAAATTCTCAAGACTTCAGCATCAAGAAAGAACTTCAGTCTCTGATAATTATAATCCAGCAACTTACTGATAAAATGGATAAAATGGATACTAAAATAGACACCTTCATAGAAAAAACTACAAAACAAATAGACCTGTTACATACAGACCTGCAACAACAGAAGAACCAGATGACAGGCATAGAAGAAGCTGTGAATGACATGGAAAATAGAATCCAAGAAGAGGAAATCAACATTGAGTTTCTGCTGAAACAAAATACACATTTACAAACAAAGCTGGATGACCTGGAAAATAGATCTAGGCGCAATAACATTAGGATTTTTGGACTGCCAGAAAATATTGAAGGTAACAATATTACTTCTTTTTTAACAACTTGGCTCCCTAAAACTTTAGACTTAACAGAAGCATTCTCTTTTGGTATCGAAAGAGCACATAGATCTATAGCTAATACTAACTCTAACAAAAAATATCCTAGATCAGTTATAGTTAGATTTCTATCATCTTTTGATAAAGAGATGGTTCTTAAATCTGCTTGGGCTAAAGCTCCTGTTAAGATTAATGAGACAACTGTGCGTTTTGACAATGACTATTCTTCCATGGTAATAGCTAAAAGAAAAGTTTTTCTGCCACTAATAAGGGAGCTTAAAAAAGCACAGTTTAAAACATACCTTCTGTTTCCTGCCAAGCTTAAAATCTTCCTTCCTGATGGTCCTAAGGTTTTCAATGATTTAGACTCTGCTTTACTGTTTGTCAAAGAAAAAAGGATTTTGGATAAAATAGAAAAAATGGAATGCGATAGTTCTTCATTAAAGAGATTGGCAACTGAAGCTTCGTGGAAGACTTCAGAGAAGAAGAAGAGACTAAAAAAAAATGATTTGTTATATGTTTTTTTTTCTCTCTCATCATTTTAGTTCATTATTAATCTTTTTGAATATAGTTCCTGCATTTCCAGAAAGCCACAAATATTTTGGAAAAGATTTAATCAAAGTTATTCTCTATGTGCAAAGAAATGTTTTGTTTCATAACCAGTCAAAATACCTGAAGATTTAATGGCAAGCTGTGATTCAATTTGTTTCTCTTTCTGAAAAGAAGTAAGGTTAGTAATTTGATACATTTTTTATCTTTACCTTTTTTTTCTTCTCCTTTTATTATTTTCTTTGTTTAAACAATGACATTCTATTTAGATTATGTAGTGGGTAAAGGGTGGGGGAGGGCAGGGAGAGAACAGTAATGAAAATATCATTAATAGAATAATAACATATTTATTCCTTGTAAAAGTTTTTATAAGTTCTTCAAATGCTATTTCTAATTATACTTTCTTGATTATACTGCTTATGCCTGTTTGTAAATAATCTGTTATGCTTTAACTAATAATAATCAGAACTAAATGAGTAAATAATATGTTTTATTTTTAACTCTATTAATATAAACAGTAAGTAACATTCCATTGTATATACTTCTTACAGCTTTCTCTTACATTTTTTATTTCTGCCTCACTCCTTTTATTTTCTACTCTCTTTTTCTTTTCTTTATTAATATATAGAAATGCTTTTGATTGTGTGGGCACAGTGAATAATAGGATTTGTATGAAAATTGAGTTGGGAGAAGAATGTTGAGTTTTAGTGCTTGTTGGTAATTTTGGGCTTAATTTCACTTACATAGAGGCTGTAATGATCTGTGGAATACATTGTGAAGGTTTTGTCATGTTTAGATGCATTTACACTGCTAAATGAATGTTTGTCACTAGTTTTTAATAAATTTCCCGCCAAAATGTTAAGAGAGACAATCTGAGATGTGGGCTGTCTCATGCACAGTGTTCATGAGTTACTTCAGAAGCTTCAGCTCACAGAATTCTCACAGAGAAACTGAAAGCAGTTAGTATAACCTTTGACATAGTTATCACACTGACACACCACAGATTCAGGAAAATACTCTATTCATAAAATACGTCAGTTATAATGTTTTGTTTCATAACCAGTCAAAATATCTGAAGATTTAATGGCAAGCTGTGATTCAATTTGTTTCTCTTTCTGAAAAGAAGTAAGAGGCTGTAATGGTCTGTGGAATACATTGTGAAGGTTTTGTCATGTTTACATGCATTTACACTACTAAATGAATGTTTGTCACTAGTTTTTAATAAGTTTCCCAAAATGTTAAGAGAGACAATCTGAGATGTGGGCTGTCTCATGCACAGTGTCCATGAACTACTTCAAAAGCTTCAACTCACAGAATTCTCACAGAGAAACTGAAAGCAGTTAGTATAACCTTTGACATAGTTATCACAATGACACACCACAGATTCAGGAAAAATACTCTATTCATAAAATATGCCAGTTATAATGAGTCTAAATGATGTAGTTTCTTGTAGTAAGTAAATGTCTTATTTTAGAAGGCATAGAAAATGAAACATTTATTTAAATGTTTTTGAAAATCTACTTAACAGCAGCATAATAATCTGTGTTAAAAATTTGTGTTCCAAACATATACTTTACTATAACTCATTTAATTAATCTGATTGACAAGCATAAATAATCGTATAACTCTATTCTGGAAGAAATGTCATGTGATATATTTTAAAGCAGTAGGTTAGCATGATTGTAAAATCTGGTTACTAAAATGTGTTTGCTGTGCATTATTTTGTATAAAGCAGACAGATTTATTCTAGGGACAGCAAGTAGGATAGTGCTCAACAAAGACACAACTCAGTGAGATCAGATATATATATATATATATGTGTGTGTGTGTGTGTGTGTGTGTGTGTGTGTGTGTGTGTGTGTGTGTGTGTGTGTGTGTATGTATGTGTATGTGTGTGTGTAAGTGTGATGGCTTTTTTTTATATAATAATGCAAGTGTTTCTGAGAATCTGCATAACTATCCAATATGATTTATAATAATTTCTATGAATACAATATTTTACTCTATTGACAAAATGAATGTTTGCCACAAGTTTTAATAAGTTTCCCGCCAAAATGTTAAGGGAGACAATCTGGGATGTGGGCTGTCTCATGCACAGTGTCCATGAACTACTTCAAAAGCTTCAACTCACAGAATTCTCACAGAGAAACTGAAAGCAGTTAGTATAACCTCTGACCTAGTTATCATACTGACACACCACAGATTCAGGAAAAATACTCTATTCATAAAATGTCAGTTATAACGAGTTTAAATGATGTAGTTTCTTGTAGTAAGTAAATGTCTTATTTTAGAAGGCATAGAAAATGAAACATTTATTTAAATGTTTTTGAAAATCTACTAAACAGCAAAATAATAATCTGTGTTAAAAACTTCTGTTCCAAACATATACTTTATTATAATTCATTTAATTCATCTGATTGACAAGCATAAACAATTTTATAATTCTATTCTGGAAGAAATGTCATGTGATATATTTTAAAGCAGTAGGTTAGCATGATTGTAAAATCTGGTTACTAAAATGTGTTTGCTGTGCATTATTTTCTATAAAGCAGACAGATTTATTCTAGGGACAGCAAGTAGGATAGTGCTCAACAAGGACATAACTCAGTGAGATCAGATATATATATGTGTGTGTGTGTGTGTGTGTGTGTGTGTGTGTGTGTGTGTGTGTATGTGTGTGTGTGTGTGTGTGTGTGTGTGTATGTGTGTGTGTATGTATGTGTGTGTGTGTCTGTGTGTATGTGTGTGATGGCTTTTTTTTTTTTTTAATAATGCAAGTGTTTCTGAGAATTTGCATAACTATGCAATATGATTTATAATAATTTTATGAATACAATATTTTACTCTATTGACAATAATGAGTTTAAGTAAATGCTCATATACAAACAATTCAAGATTTTTTTTTGGAAGCTGTTAATAGTATTCACATGACAGAAAATAGATGCATCTTAATATATGTAATGTCTGAATCATATTAGCCAAAGTTTTTGATTTAAATGAATGTTAGAACCTAATTTTCTCTCCTCTTGATTTCTAACATCAAGATTATTTGAATGCTATTTGAATACAAGTGTTATATATTACATAGATCTATATAGTAGTATGAACAGTTTAAAAAAAAAAAAAAAGTTTATTTTAGTTTATATGATGCTGTTTTACCAAATGTGTAGTTTTGTCTTGATAGATAATTGAATTGAAAACTGTTAACCTCAGTTAAATATAACTAGTATTAAATTGATAAGGTGGTAGCTGAGGTACTGCTGCTTAGGGTAGGGGTTAACTTGAGTAGTAAATACTACTCTAAGTTGGAGTTTTCAACTCCAGGCTGGATGCAAGGTTTAATCCTTACATTATTTTCACTTGTTCATTGTTATATGTATATAGTTTTGACATCCACAATATATTTTGTACACTCATTGTCACTACAAACAAAATTGAATCCTATACAAAATCCCATAAGAGATTTAATAAATACAGTTATATTTAAAGGTACACCTAAAAGAGGAGATGTAACATTATTTATCTTGTTATTTGTTATTTCGATCATAAGATTCTTGAGTTTTAAAAATGCCAAATGACATCTTTAAAAGGAATTTCTTTAAACATTAATGGATTGAATAATCCGTGTAAAAGGGCAAGCCTAATAAGATACATTAATTTACACAAGGCCAATCTAGTCTTCCTGCAAGAAACCCATCTCTTGAAAAAAGATATTGATAAACTAGCCACTGATAAGTATACAGTATTGGTTAGTTCAGAGCACACTCAGAAAAAAGAGGAGTGGCTATTTTATGGAATAAAAGTATGCCCATTCCTAAAACCATTAAGTCTTTTCAGGATGACAAAGGAATGTTTTGTATGGTTACAATACAAATTAATGGGAAGACTTACACTTTAATTAATGTATATTGGATACCTGGAATTGGTATTAATACAGTGAAACATCATATTGATAAGATCATATCATTCTCTATAGGGGATATTATTTTAGCTGGTGATTTTAATTGTATACTACATGAAAGTGATACTACCACTATAAGGAAAAGAAGAATTACATCTAATGCAAAACATTTAAATGATTTTGCTAATTCTTATCATTTGAATGATATTAATAATCAGATAGATTCAAAATCATTACCATACACCTTTTTTTCTAACAGATACAAAACGTATTCAAAAATAGATAGGGTCTTTATTTCTAACCAGATGGTAACAGATTTAATTAATTCCAAAATCATTTCATGTCCTATATCTGATCATAACTCAATTGTTTTTGAATTCATGATAAAAATACTCATAATGTTCAGATCAAAAGGATACCAGCATACTTAACTCAGCTAAAAGACTATAAAGAATATATACTTTCAGAAGTACAACATTTTCTAGACATAAATAGTACTCCTGAAGTCTCCATTGTCTATGTTTGGGATGCCTTAAAATCATATCTATATGGACAAAGTATCAGATGGTATAATAATGAAAGGAAATCTTGGGATAAGGAATTGTTAGATATTCAAAGTAAATTAGACTCTTATAAACATAATGATAAAGAAAATATTATGGACAAGAAAGTTATTGAAGAAATAAACAAACTAAATGAGAAATTCAAAGAAATTTTAACTCATAAAGTTAAAATAACTTTAGAGAAATACAAGTTTTTGTCTTATTCAATAAGCCCCACATACTTACATAGACTTAAAAATAAAACAAAAAGATTGAATAAACAAAACCATATCAAAGAAAACTTTTCTCTAAGGAAAAAGAAGAATGTTTCTAGTATACCAGAAATACTGGATGAATTTAGAAATCACTTTCACAAGATTAACCATAACAACATTAACATGGAACCTAAAGATAAAATAAAGGAGTTTATAACCACAAACATGAATAAAAAGCTTAATAAACAACAGATTAAACTATTGGACAAGAGTATTCCATATACAGAAGTTATTACACAAATAAATAAGCTTAAATCAAACAAAGCACCGGGTAATGATGGTATTATACCAGAGATATATAAAATCCTTTCTAAAACTACATATTCATTAATACATAAGGTTTTTATTTTGGCCCAAACTGAGTTAATAACCCCTCCCCCCATCTTGGCAATATACATTTATTTCACCAATTTTAAAACCTAATAAAGATCCAACTAGATGTTATTCATATCGACCCATCTCATTACTTAATGTTGATTATAAAATGTTTATGAGTATTTTTGCTGATAGATTGAAGACAATCATCCCCGGCATTATAGATATAGATCAGACGGGCTTCATTGTAAATAGAAATACATTTGATAATATAAGAAGAACTTTAACATTAATTGATTTTGCAAATAGGAAAAAGAAAGATTTAACACTTATTAGTCTTGATATAGGTTCAGCATTTGATTCAGTAAGTTGGGACTATCTGTTTACCTTACTGAAATGCACAAACTTCTCTGATGCATTTGTAAATTTAATTGAGCATTTATACAAAGGAACGCTGGCTTATATTAAGGTAGGAACATATGTTTCACAAAAATACCCATTCTTAAAGGTACAAAGCAAGGATGTCCACTTTCTCCACTATTATTCACTTTAGTAATGGAGCCTTGGGCTAATTTGATTAGAAACAGTACTGACATAGAGGGTTTTGAAATAGAGAAAATACAACATCAAAAATTCAACTTTTGCAGATGATGTTCTAATTACATTAGCAGGATCTAATTCTTCTATGCAGTCTTTATTTGATAAAATGATGAATTTTAAAAGTATTTCTGGTTTAATATTCAATGAAGAAAAACTAAAATACTACCTATATATACCGAAAAAATATTCTCATTAGTGATTTTACTAAATATGTACCCAATTCAGGTCAGATAACTTATTTAGGTATAATACTATCTAAAGATATTAAATCTATTATATATAATAACTATAATACCTGTTTTCTTAATATACAAAATCTTTTTAATACCTGGAATAATATGTTTTTACTATGGAGGAGAGACTTACAATTATTAAAATGATAATATTCCCCAAGATTTTATACTTAATACAATCAATAATACTTTCACCTACAAAAATAATTATCAAGAAACTGAATACACTAATGTTAAATTTCTTATGGGCACCTAATAGACCTAGGATTGCATTAAAGAAACATACTAATAGCTGGTCTCAAGGGCGTATTTCTTTTCCAGACTTTAATTTATATATTATCTCTTCTATTATAAAAGTTATTACTTTATTAATAGATCAGTCATATATCAAAATGGAAAGATTATTGGGAGCTAATTAGTATGCACTTCATGAAAATCTCCTTAACACATAAAACTATGATTGTAAATAACTCCATGTTGTGGTTGCTAAAGGAATTTTGTACTTCACCTATTACACCTAAACATATGGTTTGTTACCCATTAAATATTATTATTAGTTATCGTAACTTTATATTCATGCACCCTAAGTATAGGGAATGGAATTTTATTGTATTCCCTATAATGTATACTCAGGGTATGCTTATGTCATCTACTTCTGAAGGAGCTCATTTAGCTATAGATAATGATCTAAAGTACTGGTATCAGCTGATATCTGATAATAAAGTTAAAAATCTAGATTTCTTAAAACAAGAATTTGATCTAAGAGAAACTTGCTGGTTAGAGGTTCAGATCTTTAGACAACATCTCATTGATAGAATAGATTTAATGTCTATAACAGTTAAAGAATCTATTCCAAAACTGATTGATTACTTGATATTAAATTTACAGCATAAAGTTTCTGATAAAGGTAAACTTTCATATATACATATAATTATCAGACAAGAAACTTTTTACAGTGTAGATTCATACTGGAATTATTTCACCTCTATTAATGGGGACCCACCAACTCAACAAGATAAACAATATATATTGGAATCTGCTTATAGAACTACATCTTCCATTGTCTGGAGACTTTATACATGGAAATTTTTACATAGATCTTTTATACACCTTTGATGATGAATAAAATAAATAATAAAGATAATCTATGTAAGAGATGTAATATAGAAATTAATGCTGACTGGGCTCATATGTTTTATGACTGTATGAAGTTGAAAGAATACTGGAAGTTAATTAATGAATTTTTGCAGGCTCTTTTTACAGATAATTTCATTATTTCTAAGTCTCTTATATTATTCAACACACCTGTACCTCAATGTGTTAAAAGATTAAGCTTCCCTTGTTATGGTCTATCCTAGCAGTGGCCAGGAAAATAATAACTAGAAATTGCATTTCAGATACACCTCCTTCGTTCAATGAATTTAAAAATGTTATGAATATAATGTGCCATATGGAAATAAGCACAATTAGAATGAGAACAACTAGAAAAACATCATATTATATTGTATGAGATAATTTACAAAATTTGTTAAAAAAATTCTAATTTCAATAGCACGGTATTTTAGTTTAATTAATTGATCTGATTGTAGTGGATGTCTTTGTAAATACTTTAGTTGTTTTGTTGAATATTATAATAATACCTATTTTTAATTACTTGTATAAAATTGTTATGATATTTCTCTTATATGTTAAAACAATAAACCTGTTTTGAAAAAAAAAAAAAGAAGGAGGAAGCTACTACATGATAGAGCAAAATCCCTAATAGGGAAGGCATCTCTGATCAGTACTAGCAAAAAATTACGATCCCTCATAAAATCCTCCAAGGCCAGCTTCGAGAGAAAAATTGCACAGGACACCAAAGACAATCATAAGGCTTTTTTCAGTTATGTTAGAAACCTGGGATGCAACTCCCAGACTTGTTCTGAGTTGATTCTAAATGAGAAAAAATGCACTGAACCCACAGACATCGCCAATATCCTGGCAGACAGGTTCAGTGCAAACTTCTCCACCCCCCCCCAAAAGAGCAAGTATCTATCCCAGCAGAGGGCTGCCTCCCAAACATCTCAGATGCTCAGGCGAAGGCTGCCCTCTCCAAAGCAAAAAACACTGCTTCCATGGGACCAGATGGCGTCCCAGGTTGCGTCCTACATGAACTACAAGAGGAACTAATCCCTCAAATAAAACAGCTATACAATCTCAGCCTCACTACAGGATATGTGCCCACAGAATGGTGTACAGCAACAGTGGTCCCACTCCACAAAGCTGGAGCCTCTACGGACCCTGGAAACTATCGCCCCATAAGCCTGACTAGCTTAGTCTGCAAGGATATGGAGAGGATCATCATGGAGCTCATAAACAAAGACATTGGGGACCTACAGACACTAGATCCTACCCAGTTTGGCTTTGTCAAGGGCAGATCCTGCCTTTTGAACCTGGTTGATTTCTTTGAAACAGTCACCAAAGCCATAGATGAAGGGAAGGTAGTCCACACAGCCTATCTGGACCTTGCAAAGGCATTTGACACAATACCCCACTCGGGCATCATAGATAATCTATCCAGCTTAAATATAAACCCCTATGTCACAAGATGGGTCGCAAACTGGCTCAAAGAAAGAACCCACAGAGTGAGAGTTGCTGGAGCCATGTCAGACTCGAAACCGGTCACAAGTGGCGTCCCACAGGGTTCTGTCCTGGGACCACTCTTGTTCGGTATATACTTTTCCGAAAGGTACAGGCAAACGTGGGAGGACTATGGCTCACCAAGTTCGCAGATGACTGCAAACTGGGCGCCATAATCAACTCTCCAGCTGACACAAACATCCTTCAAAAAGGTCTCACAGAGACAGATAACTGGTGCCAGTGCCATGGTTTAAAGCTAAATGCTAAAAAATGTATAGTCATACCCTTTGGCAAAAACAATGTGCCCACAAATTGCCACATAGGCGGAAACCCATTAAGTACAGAGAAAGGTATTAGGGACCTGGGGACCCAAGTTGATAGCAATGTGGTACAGAATTTTGAAAACCACATTGCCAAAGTGATTAGAAAGACCTTCTACATAGCCCACCTCATCACAAAGGGTTTCACATCTAGATCAAGAGAGGTAATCGTGCCCTTTTATTCATCCCTCATCAGGCCCATCATAGAATACAATGCCCCTTTTGGGATGTACCTTACCCGACACCTGCAGCAATTAGAAAGACCCCAAAAGTATCTCACCAAGAGGATCAAGGGTCTCAAACAGATGCCATATGCTGCTCGGTTAAAAAAACTCCAGCTCTACTCAGTTGCATACTGCCTACTTCGAGGCGATCTATGCCTGACATACAATGCTATGTCAAATCCAGAATTAATGGACATGCTCCACCTCAGTAAATCTAAATCCCTTAGAGACACATGCCCGAGGGACTTGAACCTCAGCACAGAAATAAATAGAACTTGCTGGAGGGACAGGTTCATAACCCAGAGGCTCCCTTCGCTCTGGAATAGAATTCCAGTTCATGTGAGGCAAAGCACCTCACTGAATCTCTTCAAGAAGAATCTCGATAAGTGGATGGGGGATCATAGGTTTGTTCCAGGGATTACTCCCATGTCACTATTAGACAGAGGCACAGTAAACTAAACCTTAAAAAGGGCACAGTATACTCAAATCAAGGGGTGGTGTAAGCCATACAGAATCGGGCTAGGCTTAAAATTGCCCCAGGGCAGATAGCCTCGTATGAACCTATGAACCTATGAACCTAATTCTGTTTATATTTGTTTACCATGTTAATACTCTGAAATAATATATATCTTAAAATATGGTATAGCCTTTCTTAGTGTTCCTTGAATTCAAGTTACTGCACGTGTCATAAACACAACAATAATGGATTCAGCAGAACAAAATATTGCTATGTCACATTTCATGTATTCTTTGCTTTGGCTCCATACTTAAATACCAGAACTCAAAATGCAAAGTCCTGGAAGTCCAAAGAAAAGAAAAAAGAAAATCCAGGAGAAGAGAGATGTTCAATATTTGGTCTTCTCCTTTAACCATCTTTTTGCAGAGGTGTATCCCACCACACACACACACACACACACACACACACACCAAACTTATATATATATATATATATATATATATATGGGTCTAGGTTAGAAGATCGACAGCCGATATAACCGACATCGGATTAGCGGGCGCCAGATGATCGACACTCGGAAGACCGACGCTACGGATGAACATGCCGACGCCAGGGATAGTGAGTTGGAAAGAAGGCTGTGTGAGTATGCGGTGGTGATGGACGTTAGGGTGCGAGTAAGGTAAGTGTGGATAGTGACAGTCTGTGGGGATAGGGGTGGGTTAAGTGAGTTAGGGTTAGGCGGGTTAGGTAAGTGTCGGTAGTGGTATTTTTTGGGTTAGGGGCGGGTTAAGTGAGTTAGGGTTAGAGCGGGTTAGGTAAGTGTGTGGTAGTGGTATTTTTTGGGTTGGGGCGGGTTAAGTGAGTTAGGGTTAGGGCGCGGGTTAGCTGTGTGTGCGATAGTGATGGACCTTAGGGTAAGGGTTTGGGTTAGGGTTGTACATAGTTGTGTGTGTGAGGTTTAGTGTGGGTTTGTGAGGATTTTGGTGTGCTTGTGTTCTGTGTGTGATTTTTGGATAAGGGGATGTGTTTTGTTAGTTGATTGTTGTTATTGTGGTGTGTGCAGTGTATGGGGTTTCGTGTTTGTGGACCGTCGGTTACTTGTTTGTCGGGCATGTGAGGTGTCGTGTTTATGGTTTGTCGGTAATGTGGTGTCGATGTTTCTGTTGTCGGTGAAAGTGGCTGTCGATCTTATGACTTAGAACCATATATATATATATATATATATATATATATATATATATATATATATATATATATACACACATATATATATATATATATATATATATATATATATATATATATATATATATATACATATATATATATATATACATATATATATATATATATATATATATATATACACCAACTCCGAGATTGCCATATCTGAGAGAAAAAGGGAATTTTCTGAGATATGGCAAGCTCAGACTTCATATATATATATATATATATATATATATATATATATATATATATATATATATATATATATATATGTTTACATTTTTGGCAGTTCAGTCTCCACATTATGGAACTCACTCATGGGTGTCCTTATATTACAAGTGGTTGCCCTGGGACCCACAGTGTTTTCTATTTGCCGTATTTATTTTAAGAAGGTAAGCCCTCTTAGTTTAAGGAACTCTTTTCCAGGATTTTCAAGATTAGTTATTAGCAATTTCTCCATTTGGCACAAGATAGGATCAAACTGCATTTTTTTATTTATACTATTTATTTTTAATTTTTTTTTCAAAGAGACTCATTTGTGAATTAATATCTAGTAAAAGGTGTATAGAAAAATAGTGGACATTCAATCTAGGACAGATAAAATCATGATCACTAATATTGAAAATGGGCAAATATACAGAATCATTGTATTAAGTAGGGAGAAAGAGTGTTATGGTTCTTAAGTGATGTACAGCTATACAATTTCTCTTAGTTTATTTAATCACCATTAGAGTAACATCTACTTGGTAAAAAGCAATTATCTACTTTTATATAAACAAAAACAAAAGTTTGCTTTTTTCGTTTTTTTTGTAAAGTTGGAAAAAGTTTCCATTTTAAACGCAGACATGAAATTGTTCAGTTTGAGTGCTTGTCTTCAGACAGAACTGATTCTTTACTGTTTATGTCTGTACACTGCATGCAACCAGAATGAAACTTATAATTGCAACAGTTTTGTGCATGGACACTCATATCCTTACTTTATGTTGTCCAGACTAAAAGAGCACCACTCACAGAAGTGCTATATAGAAGTAAAATAATGCAAACACTATGCGAAACTGACAAAAATAGCACCAGTTACATCTGTATGAAAGAAAGCTTCTCTTAAACAGAATTTTCCTGCCTCATTAGCAAGCACCTAACAGAAAAAATACTTTGGATCCATTTCAAAGTTACAATGGGTGGCAAAATGTTTAGATTCCTATTACATGATGTAATTCCACTAATAAGGAATGCATGGAAACCTGATTCTTAGGCTGACCTCCAAATTATTTGGACTTCTCATTGATTCCTCATGCAAGACAGCTTACAGGCAGAATTATAGGTTTGTACTAATCTAACTGCCCTTGCGAGCCATTTTAAGCATAGCCAATTATCTTTTGTGTGACTTAAACCCTGCACCTTGTGTTTGTAAGGCAAACACCTTAACCATTAGGCCATCCTCCCAACCCCTTTTTGTTCTTCTAATCAGTATCCATTCACAACAGTCTTGTCTTTTGGCTTTTCCTGGTTAGGGGTAGCCACAGTGGAACTCTGGTCCACTAATGACTGGCAGTGGATTTTTTACGGTGCCGAGGTGCCAGCCTGATACCCAACCTTCTAAGAAGACACACCCATTCATGCACGCACCTACCTGCATGTGGAATAAATGATATATCTATATCTCTCTCTCTCTCTCTATATATATATATATATATATATATATATATATATATATATATATATATATATATATATACGGTCCCCTTCAAAACATCTAAAACCCATAACATCTAATTTCATAACGCTGAAATCAGAACATCTAAAATCCAAAATATCTAAAACCCATAACATTTAATTTCATAACATCTAACAGTACAAATCACATGAACATAGCATCCCCTCCACATATAATGACATATAATGACACCAAACTACCAAACACGCCTTTTATTATGTTTCGTCAGGGGGGCTTGATACAGTGGGGTTAGGAAAGTAACTTTTTTCCACTGTAATGTGATATTGGAGTTGGTATATTTAATTTATTGGGGGTGTGGAGGTGCAGGGGGAAATGTAGTGCAAATTATTTTTGGTAGTTTGGTGTTGTTATATGTGGAGGGGATATTATTTTCTTGTGATTTGTAGTGTTGGATGTTATGAAATTCAATGTTATGGGTTTTAGATGTTCTGGTCTCAATGTTATGAAATTAGATGTTATGGGTTTTAGATGTTTCAAAGTAGACTCATATATATATATATATATATATATATATATATATATATATATATATATACACATATACACACAGACACACACACAAAGTATATCCCCTAGATTCTTTAACTCTGTGCAGTAATAGTGCTATTCCTGCACAGAGCAGATTGTAGCTGTGTAGAACACTAGTACACCTTGTATATTAATGAAGGCACGCTGCTGCATACTCTGCACGGACACGAGCCATGTACAAGCACAGTGGGCATGTGCGAGCATTGCAGGCACATAAAACACGCCCCCTGCACTCTAGAATTTCTGTACAACAATTCTAAAGCAACTAACAGTGTCCACAGACAAAATACAGTAGCACAGCTCCCCGCAGCATAGCTCCCAACTGGTCAAATGTTTGCAGAATATCCAGAGTTTTCCCTTATATTTTTCGCATTTCCCTCATAAAATTTCCTCTCATCTGGCAAATCATTGTAATGATCTAAGGACTGAAGTCACTAAATAGTGACATACATTTGGGTTGCATAACTTATATCCTTCAAAATATGTCTGCTAACATGAATTGATTTATTCTAGCAGCTTTCTAAGTTTATAAGAGTAATGTTACACATTCTTTTTGTTTTTTCCATCCCTAATAAAGTTTAAGCATAGGTGAGTAGGTGTGAGTATCACACAGCTATGCAGAGCAAAGCTTAAACATTCGAAAGAGCTAAATAGAACTATACAGCCAAAGTAGTCAAAGTGAAATAGCTTAGTGGTTAGAGCTTCCGCTTATCATGCAGTTATTCATGGTTAAGTCCCAATGCAGAGCATTCATTTTTATTTGTGAAAACAGCACTAAAAGTATACTTTCCCTGAAATAGGTAGTGAATAATATATATTTGTTAACCAGGGTAGTGTAGCAGATCCAAATGTGAGGTGTCAGTGTAGTACAGATGTGAAACCCTCATGTTAACACAAGTGTCCTATACAGTATTGCCACAAAAGAATGTAATGAAAGCACATAAAATGATAATAATAATAATTAATAATAATACTACTGATAATAATGATAATAATGATAGTCCATAAAATGAAAGCTGAAGAATGCTAAATTGTGCTCAGCTGTACTTAGCTGGAGTAAGCCTTGCTTAAATTTCTATGCTTAGAAATAATCAGTGTAGCTAAGTGGATTTGTGCATTGGTAAGCAGTGCATAGCATCTACCCCTTTAAGCAATGCTTATTTTTGCTAAGCAGCTTTGCCTGTCACTTAGCTTAGCTCAGCTTATTCAAAACCATCCAAATCATGGCAAAGGGTGGGAATTCAGCCCTATTTAAATCGTGCAGGCAGGAATACAACTCATAACCAGTTGTAGCTCCCAACTGCAGGCACTATGGCTGGTGTTGGTGAAGGTGTGTGTTTTCAGGCACAGCACTGGGTCATTCAGGAGTCCAGGGTCATGGTTGGACTCCTAGTAGAAAACCATGATGGGAGACTGCTGTAGGACCAGAACCAGGGCTCCCATTACAAAGTAGAGGCCTGTGACCATCTCACACATGACTTCACAGTTCCACTGGCATCCATCTGACTGGTGAACAGGTCTGGTACCACTCTGCCAACATGAAGCGTAGGAGTAGGGAGCTCTTGGACAGGGGAGTCCAAGATGCATGTTGTCCCAGCTGTGTATAAGTATCAGTATCAATAAGGGTTTTCCAAAGTACAGCCTGTGTATGTGATGGATAGGTATGCATAAATGTTTCTCTATCTCCTGTACAGCTGCAGATGAGAGGGCCACGAACATGGATGCCCATGCCACCAGGCTGCTAAGGCTGCATTGCGAGGCTGGTGAGTACAAATCTATCTTGTAGTATTCATTGCAAATATATAGAAAGGAGTAGAATGTCACCTGTCAGTATTTCAAAATGGGTATGGTTTGTACTGAATAAATGAGACATTATCAGGATAATAGTGATGTACAGAGTATATATCAATAAAAGTATCAGTAACTGTCAACAAAAGTCAAAACCCTGGACTGGTCATGTTTACTTTGGTATGTGGTGGCATGAATTGAAATGTGTACAGTTTCTGCATAGCAACAATAGCTCTGAAAGCATTAAATAATCAAGGCTCATCTGACAAAGATTGTGGAGTTGTAAAATAGGAGATTACCTATATGCAATGTTCCATGCACCAAGATCTGATACCTGAATAGTAATGTTGTGTTAACCAGTGTTTTCCAGACTGTGCTATGTCAAAGCATGAAGACACAGTATAAGAAGTATCTGCCATGCATGAATGTCAGAATCACAAGGTCAGATTATACAACCAAGAGAGTATTAGGCAGAAAACAGTCAAATGAAAGACAGCAGTTTCATAATAGCTCATTATGATGAAACACAAACTTTGTTCTGTTTTATGCACAAACAAGCACAGTTTGAATCCCGAGAGTGGTGGTAAGCTGTATGCATATTTTCACTCAGGAATATGTGAATATGTGAAGAAACAGTCAGGTAGTGTTAACATAAATTTCCTCCACATGTCTGCCAGGTAAGAAAAGGTATAAATTAGCTGTAAAAAGGCTGTAAGTATATACTGTGCACAACACCCACCGTCCAACCCCAAGGCTGTAAATACCACCAAGATAAGTACATACACCAAGTAGTCTCCTCCAAGAAATGTCCCTCAAGTGTCATGCTGTCACAGCTACTGGTCACTGCTGCCCACACTCAGCATGAGCAATATACATCATGGCAGAGTAAGGCAGTAGCACATACACACACAGTATGAGTGCACATATGTAACCCTGACAATTGAATATGGGTAGAAACAGTCAGGTAGTGTTAACAGAAATTTCCTCCACAGGTCTGTTAGGTAAGAAAAGGTATAAACTAGCTGTAAGAAAGTTGTAATTATACACTGTATGCAAACATACCACTGCCTAACTCAAGGCCATATAGTGATGTAAAGTGAAGTAATACCTGGAGAGTAATGATTAGAGCAATGATCATTAAAGTTGTGAGCAATTGAAGCATATACAGTTATTAATTGACATCTCTCTCTCTCTCTCTCTCTCTCTCCCCCCCACCCTATCTGCACCAATCTAAACCCATAAATCAATGGGTATGTTTTTCACCAAACCTACTGTTGGGACATGTGTCCTATTGTTCTAGAAATATTTAAACATTTGACTATTAATGTTCCCTATTCAAATACTATCATTGGTTGCCTGTTGCTATCAATGTAACCTAAATGCTTTTATAATGCCCACTGTGGTTTCATATATGCATGTGTTCTGTTTGCTATGCAACAGTTTCAAATCTGGTGTTTTAGATTAATGTGAATACCTATGCATGCTGTTATAACTAATCCTGGAATGTGTTTTTTATGACTAACCAACATATGTTATAAAACTGAAACACCATAGCACGTCTGGGAAAGCTGATCCCAGTGGATCTGCTTGTCACGCCTCAACTGGCTGTGGCACTGGGCCCCAGCATGTCTGGGACCCAACCCAGGACCTCCTCATCTGCTGGGCCTGCACCACCTTTGGGTGGAACTGCCTCAGAGGATAGGGCCTGCCCCCCTAGGAGATGGCGCAGACAGAACACTGTCACCCATCATTAGGTCTGGGAATTGGTGAGTAGCAAGCTTCAAAAGGAGTTTGGAGATCTGCTATGCCTGCTTGATGGCTATGTGGTGCATCTTGAGGGTCAGCCTGCCCCTCCTGCTCAGCTCCCAGCAAAACCACCTGTGGGGACATGAAAGTGCAGTGTTGACTGCCTAAGGGTGCAGACCTCAGTCCCATGGTATCCATTTGGGGGATTGTGGGCATCCAATTCCAAACCACCCCCCGTCAAGGTCTTTACCCCCACATGTGTCATATACTGCCCCTGTCTGCTGTCTTGTCTGTCTTCCTACCCAATCTACCTCCCCAAATATACCTACTATCCTTCTCCAACATCCCACTCTCACCTTATGAAAAAAAGGGCAATCTGTTCCCACAAAAAAATGTCACCCCATACATAGCTGTCCATTTTAAACATGTATTTACTGGACACATGTAATCTGGTCTAATTGGCTTAACAACACATTATTGTTGTCCTCACCCCTTTCTCAGGAGTTTGAATGTCTAAATTCACCTCCAAATTCTGTACAAATGCACAGCTGTTGCTGTAGTAGAAATGGACAGCTATGGACCTTCCCTACACCCGCCCTGCACATTCCCAGCTATTTTTCATATTGTTTTTTCCCCCTGCATGCCCCCTTTTTCACCACTTTCCTAGCACCCATTTTTCTTATCTTTTAAAGAAATTAGTGTAGAAGTAAGCAGGAGTAAGCAGCAGTAATCAGAAGTAAGCATGTTTGCATGGTGCTAAGTGAAGCTAACTCAGATTAAGCACTTCTACGGCTAACTGTGTGTCAGTATAGTTCACCATAACTTAGCATTGATTACTGTTGTGCAAACCCACACAAACCTGCTTACAACTGCTTAAAAGTGCCTTAATCACTCTGTATCCAATAGCCCTTGTTCTGCCCAGCAATACAATAATCAACTCTTACAAGTCTTGAATCCAGGACCCTGCACACTGTAGCCCCCAGCAAGGTACCACTAAGCCATCTAAGCTTTAGAAATGTCTGATGTTTTTTCAAACATATCATTCAGTAGAGTCATTCAACAGTAGGGAAAAGGTTCTGTAGAATTAGTCATGTTTTGTGTATATATATATATATATATATATATATATATATATATATATTTATATATATATATATATATATATATATATATATATATATATATATATATATTGAAAAATAAATACATATGTAGAGATATACATATAAAATATATACATATATATACATATAGATATAGGTTCATAGGTTCATAGGTAGGTACTAGGCTATTGGCCCTAGGGCCTATATAAGCCTAGCCAAATGGTACCCTGGCTTTTGCCACCCAAGAAAATTATTTTCCTGTGCCCCTGTTAAGCAGAGCCACAAAAGTGATCCCCAGGGTGAATTTCCTATCTCCCATCCAATCATCACGATTTTTCTTGAAGAGTGCTAATGAGGAGCTTTGTTTGATATAGATAGGTAGTTTGTTCCAGAGTATGGGAAGACTCTGAGATATGAATCTATCCCTCCAGCATGTTCTGTTTATTGTGGTGACAAGGTTTAGGTCCCTAGACCGTGTAGCTCAGAGGGATTGGGATTTCTTTATGTGGAGCATGTCCAACAGCTCTGGGTTTGACATAGCTTTGTATGTTAGGCAGAGATCGCCTCTGAGTAGTCGATATGTGACAGAGTAAAGCTGGAGTTTTTTGAGACGGTCTGCATAGGGCATCTGTTTGAGGCTGGTAATCCTCTTTGTGAGGTATTTCTGTGGCCTTTCCAGTTGTTGTAGATGTCTTGTGAGGTACATACCAAAAGGGGTGTTGTACTCTATAATGGGTCTAATGAGTGATGAGTAGAGGGGAACAATTACCTCTTTTTTCCTGGATGAGAAACCTTTTGTGATGAGATGTGCCACGTAGAAGGATTTCCTGACTACTGTGGCAATGTGATTATCAAAGGAGAGACTACTGTCCACCTGTGTCCCAAGGTCTCTTATCACACTTTTGGTGTTAAGTAGACTACCACCTATGTGGTAGTTCATGGGTACAGAGTTTTTACCAAAAGGGGTGACAATGCACTTTTTGGCATTGAGATGAGGCCATGGCTTTGACGCCAGACATCTGTCTCAGTGAGGCTCTTTTGTAGGATGTCCACATCGTTAGGAGATTTGATTATGGCTCCTAGTTTGCAGTCATCTGCAAACTTTGTTAGCCAAAGACCTTCTGTGTTACCCTGTACTTCAGAGAAGTAGATACCAAAAAGGAGAGGACCTAGGACTGAACCCTGTGGTACTTCACTTGTCAGTGGTCTGAAGTTGGCTTTAAAGTCTGCTACTTTCACAGTGTGGGTTCGGTCATTGAGCCAGTTGGCAACCCATCTTGTGACATAGGGATTTATACCTAGCTTAGTGAGTTTGTCTATAATTCCAGAGTGGGGGATGGTGTCAAAAGCCTTGGCGAGATCTAGATAGGCTGTGTGTACCACCTTACCCTCATCTACAGCTTTGGTGACTGCTTCAAAGAAGTCTATCAGGTTTAGGAGACATGACCCGCCTTTTACAAACCCAAACTGGGTAGGATACAGAGTTTGGAGATTACCAATGTCATTGTTTATAAGTTCCATGATGATGCACTCCATAGCCTTGCAGACCAGGCTCTTCAGGCTAATGGGACGGTAGTTCCTGGGGCCCGTGGTGGCTCCCCCTTTGTGGAGTGAGATAACTGTTGCTGTGCACCATTCAGTGGGCAGAAAGCCTGAGCTGAGTCTATGATTGAACAAAGTACTTAGGTGGGGTGCCAGTTCGTTCTGTAGTTCATGTAGAACGCAGCCTGGGATGTTGTGAGGTCCCATGGATGCTGTGTTCTTGGCTTTGGAGAGTGTGTTTTTTACCTGTGCAGCCATGATTACAGGTACTTTGCATTCTTCCGGTATAGAGGTGGGCCCTTTAGGGGATGAGAGAGGGGTAAAGTTAGCACTGAACCTATCTGCCAGGATGTTGGCAATATCAGTCAGTTCTGTATATTTAGTGCCATTTTGCTGTAACTCAGAGCAGATCTGAGTGTTGCCATTGAGATTCTTGACATAGCTATAGAATGCTTTGTGGTTGTCTTTAGAATCAGTGGCGATTTTGTTTTCGAAACTAGCTTTGGAGGATTTTATGAGGGATCTCAGCTTCTTACTGAGGCTGACCTCGGAGTTCCTCCAATCATGGGATTTTACTCTTTTTTGCCACAGTTTCTTTCTTCTGTTGTAGAGTTTGTTTATAGCAGGGGACCACCAGATTGGCTTCCTTTTTTTGGACGATAGCATCTTGGTTCTGATAGGGATTGCACGATCCATGCACTCGTGTAAGTGCTTATAAAGTGCAATTGTATAGGATTCAGCAGTCGTATCTCTATTGTCCATCAGCATGGGTGTCGTGAAGTTTGCCACTTCCATCTTAAGAAGCATGACATTGACTTTGGAGAATATTTTTACGGTGGTTTCCCTAATGGGGGGGTGGGGCTGGGATGTGGATGTCTAGGGTGATTTGCTTGTGGTTGGATCTGACCAACGAGGAATTGACATCTGGTGTGGAACACCGGTTGCCCATGTTGGTAATGACCAGGTCTAGGATATTGCTGCCCCTGGTGGGGGTGTGGATAAGTTGATCCAAAGCACTGGAATTTATGAATTCCAGAAAACGTTGAGCACAAGAGTTGGTACATGAGCAGTTTTCCCAGTTAATGGTGGGGTAGTTGAAATTGCCCATTATTAGGGTGTTAGGTTGTACCCTAATATTTTCCAGTGTATCAAGAAATGAGGAGTGGGAATCCTGGGGCATGGTGGGGGATCTGTAGCAAGCTACAATTTGCATTGCGGTCTTGCCCAGAGTTAGTTGCACTTGGATAATCTCAGATGCATTATGCTGAGCAACTAGCTTGGAGGTGTGGATATCCCTAATGAAAATGGACACCCCTCTGCCTTTAGTGCTTCGGTCCAAGTTAGGTGGCCAAAATGTGAGGTATGGATTATAGCCTGGTAATGCAGGGGTGCTCTGTGGAGCCTTGAGCCAGATCTCTGTCACTGCACAGATGTTGATGTTCTCCATTTTAAGGAGTTCCTCGAGTGGGTGCATTTTGAGGTTTAGACTTCTAGCATTGTGTAGCATTACCCTCATATTTTGCTTGCTTGTTCCTGTTATGGTGGTAAATTTGACATTTTAATCTTGACTAAAAATGGCACTATAGGGGTGGCAAGAGCCTTAGCCAGTATACAGAATCCCAAGGGCGACAGGTGCAGGCCATCTCTGGCAAAGCATCGTGGTCTGTCGATCATGTCATCCCAGGCAGACAGATACTGGATCCCCTTAGAATGACACTAGAAGCTTAGCCAATTTTTGAAGTCAATCATTTTGTCCTTGTACTGTGGTATCATTCTGGGTGATGGCAGGATGCTACTCAAGACTAGGGTCATACCTGCCTGGGCTACAAGATCAGAAATCTCCTCCATGTCTCTTTTCATGTAGTCCAGGGAGGTAAGGCTCAGGTCATTCACGCCAACACAGACAATGACAGAGTCATATTTGTACTTGCTGTGGAGTGACCTGAGTGCATGCATTATGTGGTGGATCCTGGCACCTGACAGACAGCTGACAGTGACTTTCTCCTTGTTTAGCCTGGTGAGTGGAACATCAGTGTGCCTGACTATAGAGTCATCTATGACTAGACTGTTAGGTACGTTGTTATGCCTTATGGGCTGTGGTTGAGTGGCACACTGAGTTTGTGGGCTATGTGTCATTTGGGTTGTGTTGGGAGGGTGGAGGTTGCTTATGTTTCTGCCTTGGAGGTCCCTGTTGCTTAGGTAGACTTTTTCTGATAGCTTCCATGAATGTAAGTGTGTGTTTTGTGTTTCTATGTGTGTGTGTTGGTAGTGTAGGCTTTGAGGGACTATGTGATGAGTGTGGTGCGGTGCAAGTGTTTACCTTCTCCTCTTGACTGTGTAGTCCAGTCTTGGGTGAAGAAAGCTTATGCTTCCAGTTTGGTTATATAAGTGCATCACTCACAGGTTGTAGTGTTGGGTGGCAGGAGAAGAAGGTTGTCTGTGTACATGAGGCAATTGCTACATTGCCTCAAGATGCCCAGATTCATCAGGTAGACAGGAGAAAACACTGGGAGCTGACCCTTAGACATGCCTGGATAGGTGTTTATTTAGTAAGTACTAAAAACTGTTTTTCTCTAAACAAGTGAGGAACGTTGAGTGCTGCAGTAATTTGTAGCTTATTTAGTGCTTACAATGAGTTCTGAACAAGTGCTAAGCTCAAAGAAACAGATATGAGTGCTGAAACTAGAAAACTGGCTAGTTCAAAGAAATAAAATTAAGCTAGAAGGCTTCCCGCCAACACAGAAAGGCTTGGGGGCTCAGAAGCTTACAAACAGTCCTGGATACAGCAAATCTGTATCTGGACTAGACAACTTATAGGAAAGGCAGGAAACAAGCTTAGAATGTTTTATATATATATATATATATATATATATATATATATATATATATATATATGTGTACATATATATATGTATATATATATATATATATATATATGGAAAAGTAAATGTATATATATATATACACACACACACACACACACACACACACACACACACACACACACACACACACACATATATGCAATATATACATATTAGATCCATACTCCAAACTTCTTACTACAGCAAATCTGTCCAAAGGCTGTCAAAATTGGGGTCAATGGGCCCACACTAGGGGCCTCTTTTAAATATTGCCCTAATCCCTCTCTCTCCAGCAGCAACTGTTCTGCCTTGCAGCAACATCCTGGCAAATATTGAACCCAGAACTCTGTAAACTACAGTCAAAGTAATGTACCACTACACTATGTGAGCTCTAGAAGATAGTGATGATTTTTAAACATATCAGTTAGTAGAGTCATTCAACAGTAGGGAAAGGATTCTGTAGAATCAGTCAGGTTTTCTATATATGCATATATATATATATATATATATATATATATATATATATATGTGTGTGTGTGTGTGTGTGTGTGTGTGTGTGTATGGCGATGCATATATGTGGACAAATCTATACATTATATATATATATATATATATATATATATATATATATATATATATATAAATAGAGAGAGATACATCTAAAATATATCTACATATATGCATACACATATATATAGAAAGATAAAGAAATACACACACATATATATATATATATATATATATACACACACACACACACACACACACACACACACACACACACACATATATATATATATATATATATATATATATATATATATATATATAAAATATATATGTATACATAAATATATAACAGCTACAAGCACATGCAATCTGAGGGTCATGCTGCTGAACACTAGAAGTCTAAATCTCAAAATGCACTCACTCAAAGCACACCTTAAAATGGAGAACATTGACATTTGTGCTGTAACAGACACCTGGTTAAAAGCAGCAGAAATCACCCATACACGCCCAGCCTATAACTCATTCCACACTTTTTGGCCCCCGAACTTGGGCTGAAGCTCCAAAGGTGATGCTGTTTCCATATTCATAAAGGATGCGCACACCTCCAGTCTGGTAGCCCAACATAAAGCATCACAGATACTGCAGGTGTAGCTAACATTGGGTAAGACAGTGATTCAGGTCATAGCCTGCTATTGGTCCACAACCATCTCCCAAGACTCACACTCTATGTTCCTAATCACCCTGGAGAATATTAGTGTCCAACCTAGCACTCTCATACTTGTTGACTTCAACTACCCCACCATTAACTGAGAAAGCTACTAATGTACCAGTGCACTTCCCCAATGTTTCCTGGAATTCATTAAGTCCAATGGCCTGGACCAGCTCTTTCCAACACCCACTACAGGTAGCAACATCATTGACCTGGACGTTACTAACATGGGTGAATGCTGCTGTACACCAATAGTCAACTCCTCCCTTCTTAGATCTGACCACAAAGTTATCACCTTGGAAATCCACATCTTTCCTACCCCCCCTCCACAAAGGTAACCAGCATGAAAAGCATTTCCAAAGCTAACTTTGGCCTCCTAAAAACAGAGGTGGCTAACCTCATGGCACCCATGCAAATGGAGACTAGTTGCATGGCTGCAGAATCAAACACCAATGCACTATGAACACGTACACAAATGCATGTATTCCACCATACACAATAGAACCAAGACACTCTCCTCCAAAAAAGGAAACTAACCTGGTAGTCCCCTGCCATAAAGAAACTCTACAACAGAAGCAGGAAACTGATACGGAATAAGGTGAAGTCCCAAGACTGGAAAAAAAACCCTTATCAGTCTCAACAAAAAGTTGTGATCCCTCAGAAAATGCTCTAAAGCTAGCTATGGAAAACAGAATTGCAGCACATAGTAAAAAAAAACCACAAGGCCTCCTATAGTTACGTAAATAATCTCCATGGCAATACCAAGATTTTCTCTGAGCTACTGACAATAGTACCTCCTATACTGAGCCAACAGGTATTGCCAATATACTAGCTGACAGATGCTGTGCCAACTTTACCCTCCCCCCCAAAGGACCAATCATAATACCAGTACAGTGCTAGGCACCCAGTATTACTGCTGCACATGTTAAAACACCACTGTCCAAGGCCAAAAATACACCTTCTATGGGACCTGACAATATCCCTGGCTGTGTTCTACATAACTACAGCATGAACTGGCACCTCACCTGTGTGTCTTGTTCAATCACAGGCTCACCTCAGGCTTTGTCCCTACTGAATTGTGCACTGCTACAGTCACCCCTTCCCACAAAGGAGGAGTGACTACAGACCCTGGGAACTATCACCTGATTAGCCTGACAAGTCTGTTATGTAGAGCTATGGAATGCATCATCATGGACCTAATAAACAGGGATATGGGACTCTCCAGACTCAGGATCCCACACAGTTTGGTTTTGTGAAGGGTAGGTCATGCCAGCTCAAGCAACCTGGTTGACTTCTTTGAGTCAGTCACCCCAGCTGTGCATGAAGGCAAGGTGGTTCATACAGCCCACATTGATCTGGCCAAAGCATTTGATAACATTCCCCACTCAGGAATCATACAAAACCTCACTAAGCTAGGCATCAACCCCTATATCACTAGGTGGGTTGCAAACTGCCTCACAGATAGAACTCACAGTGTGACAGTGGCTGACTCCAAGTCAGACTGCCGACCAGCCACAAGTGGAGTCCCACAGGGTTCGGTCATGGGTACTCTCCTGTTTGGTATCTACTTCTCTGAACTCCATGCCAACATGAAGGGATTCTGGCTGACAAAGTTTGCAGACAATTGCAAGTTAGGAGCTATTATTAACTAGACAAGTGATGCTGGCATCCTACAGAAAAGCCTCACTGAGACCAATGACTGGTGTCAGAGCCATGGCCTTAAGGTCAATGTCAAAAAATGTGTTGTCATCCCCTTTGGGAAAAAACCCTGTTCCCATGAATTACCACATTGGTGGTAGTCCCCTGAACACAGAAGGCATTATAAGAGGTCTGGGAACACACATTGACAGCAACCTCTCTTTGGACCACCACATCGCCACTGTGGTCAGAAAGTCCTTCTATGTGGCACATCTTATTACTAACGCTTTTGCATCCAGGAAGGAAGAGGCCATTGTCCCCCTGTACTCTTCTTGACAGAGTGACATAGTTTGTTTCAGCATACATATTTTGATGGATATGAGGTCTAAAAATTAAATGTATGTCATCATTTACTGACAAAAATCATGATATCATCACAGTGATTTACCAGAGAAATGAGAATAATCTGTAAAACAGACCAGAAATATGAGCAATAAACCTCGACATTCAGAAATAATGCAGCCAGTTGAGAGGTATGCTCAGATCCCCTTACTGCAATGAATCTGGAACAAAGCTGACAAAGTGGTGTGTGGAAGCCATGTAAATGGGGATGTATCTGAAATACTGGTGTAGATAAACTGACACAGTTGTTGCAGTAACACCCTTCTGTCTGCTCTAACATATATTTAGTGAAATAGCACAAGTAATTGAAACAGCAAATCTGCTATGTGTAATTACACATGTATTTGCAAATATATTAAGCATAGGGATGTAACAACACTGAAAAACAGACACCAGTGTGAAAGTGCATACCCACAACCAATATCACTGCAGTCACATA
>NC_056726.1:716504869-716552369 GCF_019279795.1 Protopterus annectens
AAATATAAGAGAACTATACAGACCATGTGCAGAGTAAAGTACTGTTGCAGAAGTGTGTGTTAAAATGCATGTGATATAGTGAGTTCATACCATTCAACTATACAGTCTTATAAGCACATGTGTGCCTGATATCTGTAGTCACTTACATAGAGCTGTGTTATGTTAGGCATACCATTGCCAAGTCTGTCGCATAATAACCTAGATATGAATGTAGGACATCCTCCAGGTTAGCACTATGATAGCAAAGCCTACTGTTCAATCAACTTACTTATCTATGTATGTAAATAAATTGTGCATGTTCTACTTGTGTGTAATATCAGTTTCAGTGCATACAACAGACATAAATGTTTACAGGTACTGGTTGTTGCATTGCCATGACAATAATATGGGTAGTAGAATAGACATGATTATCAGGTTGTAATTGGAGAAGTGTGCAAATGTGTTATGACCCCCCTGTCTATGCCTACCACAAGCAGCTATCTGAACACCTATATACAGTGGATATCAAGAGTGTACACACCCCTGTTGAAATGCCAGGTTTGTGTACTACATAAATAAGACCACAGAAAATCTTTCCAAAATGTTTCCCACCTTAAAAGTGACCCATAACCTGTACAATTCTATTGACAAACAAACAAATCTGTTAGTGGTAAAAATATAAAGCATTAAAAATGTACTATAAACTGGTTGCATACATGTGCACACATATAAACTACTACTTGGTTGATGCACCTCCTCCAGTAATCACAGCATTCTCTTTTTGGTCACACACATGCCATCAATTAACAAGACTCTGGTTAACCCCAAATAATATTCAACTGTCCTAGTAAGATATATTTGACATGCACCTAGTTGCCTGCTACAGCAATAGACATGTTTGGCAGAGAGCTTACAAACCTTTGAAGGGATCTCATTTTGGAAAGGTATCAGTCAGGAGAAGAGTAGAAAAATGATCCACAACATTGAATATACCATGGAATACAGTGCAGATAGTCATCAGACAGTGGAGAAGATATGGGACAACAATGACACTGCAAACACCTGGATGTCCATCCAAAATGGACACATGATAAGATGGCAGCTGTACATGGAGGCTGCCAGGGGACCAACAGCAACACTGAATGGGCTGCAGGAATGCCTTGCCAAGGACTGGGTGTGCACCACATATGACAACACTCTTCTGTATTCCCCATATATCTGCCCAATATGGTAGGGTTGCTAGATGGAAGCCTTTTCCTAGACAAAAAAATGTCCAAGGCTGGACAAACATTGCTAAACAGTACATCAAGTCTCCAAAAAGCATGTTGGACAATGTGTCATGGTCTGATGACACCAAGGTTGAACCTGTGGCCAACAATTTCAAAAAGTATGTTTGGCCCAACACAACACTTTGCATTACCAGAAGAACACCATCCCCCTGGTGAAGCATGGTGGTGGTGGCAGTATTATGTTCTGGGGTTGCTTTTCAAAAGCTGGAACTGGGTCTATACTCAAGATGGAGGGAATTATGAACAGTTGCAAATGCCAACCAATTTCATCCCCAAACCTTCAGTCATCTGCTATAAAGCCGAAGATGAAGATGGATTTTATCTGTCAACATGACAATGACCCCAAGCATACATCCAAATCAACAAAGGAATGGCTTCATCAGATGGAAATTACAGTTTGGGAATGTGCCAGCCAGTGGCCAGACCTACATCCAATAGAAAATCTGTGGGTTGCCCTGAATAGGGCTGTGCACAAGAGATGCCCTCACAAATTGACATATTTGTAGCGCTGTTGCAAGGAAGACTAGGCAACTATTACCAAGTAAAGATGTGCCATGTGGATAGACTCCAACCTAAGACAACTGAATGCTGTCATTATCTCAACATGTGCTTCTACAAAGTAACTGTTTAAGGGTGTGCACACTCATGCAACCAGCTTATTATACTGATTTCAATTTGCATATGTTTTCCCACAACAGATTGTTATGTTTTCAATGGAATTGTACAGGCTATAGGTCACATTAAAGGTGGAAATTGTTTTCAAATGAGTTATTGTGGTGTCAAGTTATAACAGCATAAAGACCAGGCATTGTAACAGGGGTGTGTACACTTATATATCCACTGTAACTGTATGGACTCAAGCAATACCTGACATGTAAAACCCACCTCCACCAAGGTAGAGTACAACCCGTGAATGGAAATCAGCAATACACAAACCACATAATAGGTTGCTATACTGCTGTACAAGGCCACATAGGTACACACAAAAATTTGGAAGCATGTCCACCTCTATCTGAACAAGCATGTAAAGTCACAGGTGACTCCATGTAAGGCTAACTATGAGTACAAATCACACATATCCACACTGCCAAGGCCAGTCACAAGGGTGTCTCCATATATGTTGTCAGTCTCAGAGGCAACAACACAATTCACCCCATACTGGTGTAAAATCACACCTCATACACACATGCCATGGCTATAGGCAACCTGCATCAGACAGGTTAGGTGTGAACAACACCCCCCTGTCCCCCCATCCCTATAGGGAGATATGCACATCAACCGCACCCTTCCCCTCATCAGTGGTGAGCAGGTACATATTACCCACTAAAAGGTAACAACCGCAAGTCTCCATGGGGCCTGGTAACATCCCTGTCTGCATCTTACATGAACTTGGGCAAGTGCTCACAGTTCCATCACACACTGTAGTCAAACACAGCCTCAGCAACATCCACACCACATAGGTTCATAGGTTCATAGATTAGTACTAAGCTACCTGCCCTTGCGAGCCATTTTAAACTTAGCCAATTATCCCTTGTGAGACTCAAACCCTGCACCTTGTGTTTGTAAGGCAAACACCTTAACCATTAGGCCACCCTCCCAACCCTAACCACATTGAAGATGGCCACTGTCATCCCACTACACAGAAATGAATGGGGAATAGAGGTTTATGCAATTAACTGTCCATCATTGGGGGGGATATGACACATCAGGGCCAGGAGAGCAATGCAAGCTAATATTATGCTAATAGATTACATGGGTATGGTGTAGTTGTGTGGGCTGGCAACAAATATCCACTGTTGATGTGCAATTTCTATTCATACTGTTGACAATTCTATGAGGTGCTATGATGTGTTTCACTGTTTATGTCTTCCAGGCGGGATGCAGCATGCCAGAAATCCTCCCTACAATGCAGAAAAAACATCTGTGATAATTGACGTTATCGTCAGTCATTATGACGTCATGTTTGGCCATGATCAGGAACATCTGTAGTAGCAGACCGCCCTGTGGAATGACCTAGTCCACAGGGTAAACAATGTTGGTCTGCACACAAGAACGTATGAACAGGTCCGGCATCATGCTACTGACCTCATGCATAATGCCCGGTGAAGGGCTGCTGCCACAGCCATAGAAGCAACAGCCACAGGTGGGGGACCAGTCATGCAGGCCCCACTGACACCCACCGAACAGCTCTTGCCAATCTTGGTGCACCCACTCAAGGCACACAACAACTTGCTGAATCCAGCATTGTGGAGTTGGGTGCCCCCCACGATGGAGGAGGACCATGCAGGTAAGGCCCTAGTGCACATTAGTAGAGAGCTTTAGCATACATACTTGTATCTGTAGAGTCTCTACATGCATATGTCAGATAAGATAGTACTTGTGGATGGGGTTTAGTAATGCACATAAGTGCACATCTATGGTGATGGGCAGCATATTTCATAGTATTGGGGTTTGTTTCTGTAGAGTATCTGCATGCATATGTCAGATAAGATAGTAGTTTTGGACGGGTTTTGGTAATGCACATAAATGCACATCTATGGTGCTGGGCAGCATATTTCATAGTAGTGGGGGTTGTACTGTTAATGTGCAGAAATGCTGCTTCCCCCTGTACCAAGGCCACATGTGAGACAGTACCTCTCTTCCACATCTATTTAGCTCACTCTGATCTACAAGTGGGACAGCAGTCTGTAGCTGGTGAGTATATAATTATTTTATTGTGCTTTGCCAATACACACCTAGCCATATTGCTTGATGATCATGTTCACTTGTGGTGGTTTTAACAGTAGTACATCACAGTGGTCACCATGGGGGCCTATCTGAAGAGTTATGTAACATTCCTGCAGCATACCTCACAACCTGTCAGTGCAAGACATCTGGACAGAGACCAACAAACTGGGGGGACAAATGGGCTACTGTAGGGACATGTATGACACATTAATCCTATACAGTGGATACCACAGTGTACACACCCCTGTCAAGATCTAAAGTGCTTCTGATATATACAATGAGACACCACAATATCACATTCCACACCTGTTCCAACCTGTAATGTGACCATAACAGGAACAATTAACTTGTAAAACCCAACAATATGTTAGGCTACCAAATACTGAGTATACAAACCTTACAATATGCTGGATGCATATGTGTGCACACCCTCCAAATAACACATTGTAAGAGCAGCTTGTGATGTACTGACAGCATTTACTCTGCTTGGGTATACACCTGCCATCAAGTACAGGTACTCAATGTAACAACGAATAACGGTCCACTGTTGGAGTGGTGTATTCATGACATTTGCTCAGTTGCCTGTACCAGAAGCAGCCATGGCTTGCACACATCTTACAAAGCATCATAGGGATCTCACATTTGAAAGGTATCAGTCAGGGGTAGGGTACAATAATATTAACACAGCATTGCATATACCATGGAACACAGTGGAGACAGTCATCAAAAGGTAGATTAAATATGGGACAACAGTACTGTTGAAAAGAATCAGATGTCCTTCTGCAACAAATGGAAGGACATGTTGAGAACTGGTCAGTGAGGCTACCAAAAGACATGCAACAACACTGAGGGGCTTGCAGGACTCTCTGGCAAGTACTGGCTGTGTAATACATCTGGCAACACTTACCTGGATTCTGCATAAATCTGGCCTATGGGATAGGGTCAGTAGATAGAAGCATTTACACACTCCAAACACCATGCAGGGCTGTGTATAAGTAGCAAAACATAACACCAGGTTCCCCAAACACATGTGTTGAAATGTGTAATGGTGTAATAAGACCAAGGTTCAAACAGCCACTATCCCTAAACCTACATGTAATGGACAAGCAACACCTCATTTCACATGAAGAGCACCATCTACATGTTGATGCTCACTGGTGGCAGTGCCTTGCTTTGGGGTTGCCATTCATTAGCTGGAACTAGGCCTGTAGGCATGGTGGAGGGAATTATGAGCAGTTCAAATAACACTCACGTGTGAGCCAAAGCCGTCAAGTATCTGCAAGATTGCTGAGGATGGAGAGGGGTTCCAGCTTTCAACACGACAATGACTTGATCATCAAAAGCTACCTAAGAATGGCTCCACCTGAATACAATCAAGGGTATGCATTGGGACAGACAAAGACCAGACTTAAGACCAATAGTAAACACCCAGTGTGACCTCCAATGTCTGTGCACATGAGCTGCCCTTGCCAGCTGACAGAGTTGGGGGACCTTTGAAGGGAAGACTGTCCAAATAATGTCAAGTCAAGATGTGCCATGCTGATACTCCACTTCCCAGGAAGAGTGACTGCTGTAGTTCACTTAACAGGTGTTTCAAAGAAACATTGGTTTAAGGGTGTCCACACCTATGCAGCCACTGTATCGTACATATTTCACTCAGTATATTTTACAAATAACACATGTGTTTGTTTCTCAATTGGATTGCACAGGTCATATTCCACATTTAAGGTGGGTAATGTGTTTGACTGCAGTATTGTGGTCTCATTTTATATGATACAAAAGCCTGCCATGTTAACAGGGGTGTGTACACTTATCATATCGAAGTTAATCTTAGAAGATTGTTGGTGTAACAGGATTTGTTTGAATATACATTCACTGCTGGTGATGAGGTCTGCAAATCAAATGTATGTCACTAATTAGTGACATCAATTCTCATATGATCCCTGTTATGTGTCAGACAACACATAGAGGTTGCAAGGAAAAGAGCTAACATATGTGCCAGACATCTAATCATTCTTCAGTGATTTGTACAGTTGTGAGGTATGGTCTACAGTAGTTGCCACTGTGCAATACAGGTGAACAACAATAATGTGTACATGTGTGCAGTGTGTGCTTGGGGAATGGACGTCTCCCATTGACAGTACTCATGCATCCCAGAGATGTATATTGTTAGTAACAAGGATTGAGAATGGCTGCAATGCATGATGATAAGGGCTGTCTGTCATGCATGTCACCTTTTGGGTCTATGTTATATCATTGAATGCTTAAAAAAGCGAACGCTGATTGATCGACCTAATTTAAGTGAAAGCTTACAATCTCGAACTGTCAGATCAGCAATTTTTTTCCCAGGGAAAAAAAATTGCTGATCCAAAACACATACACACAACACAAGCACACCAAACAAACAGAAATCCACACACATACACCTAAAATCTGATACCTAACCCTACACTAAACTATGCACACACCACTAACTACCCACTTACCTTAACCCAAACCCTAACCCTAAGGTCCATCACTATCGCAAACTCACCTCACTCGCTCCCTAACCCTAACTCACTTAAATCCACCCTAACCCTCAGGTCCACTCAATCGTACACACACCTAACCCGAGCCCTAACCCTAACTCACTTAAATCCACCCTAACCCTCATGTCCACTCAATCGCACACACACCTAACCCGAGCCCTAACCCTAACTCACATAAATCACCCTAACACTCACATCCACACAATCGCACACTTACCTGAATCTGACCGGTAACTTTCCACCATAACACTGAAAATACCGAAGCAACAGAAATGGACAACCAAATTCTTTCCCTAGGAAAAAAATTGAGTTTCTGCTGCTCCGATATTTTGCAGTTTTGCAAAAATAAGTTTGATCAATCAGCGTTCGCTTTTTTAAGCGTTCGAGGATATAATATAGACCCCACCTTTTGGGTAATGTGAGGTATGTGTAATAGCTTTGTGCCACATCACCTGTAAGTGTCTGTGTGCGTGGTGGCCAACCATGATGTACAGGTATTAATATACATTTATTGTCTTCCCCTCACAGGTGGCAATGGGGGTCAGTATCCCTCCTGCTTGGGAACTGATGTCAGTGTCTCCACAGACTCTGACAATGATGATAGCCATAGTGAGGCACAGCCAGGATTGGCAGGGGCTGAATCTGTGCCATTGGTTAGCATACCACTGTTGTCCACCCCATCTCTGCACACAGTCACAATGCCTGCACATACCCCATCACCAGTGGCCATAGATAATAGACAGTTGGTGGGTGGTGGCATGGGACAGGTAAGTGTTGTGACTATGGCATGTGTGTCTGTAGACACCAGCCATAGCCAGATAACAGACAAAGTCCCACACAGGTGGACAGGCAGGGGTGCTCAAAGGGGACTGCTGCCCGTCATGCCCCTGTCACAAGTGCAACAGCAAGTGTCACCAGATGAATGTTTTGGACCATCATAGAGGTGCAGGCATGCAGTGAATGCAACACAAGACACCTTCTCAAGGTCGTGAATCCCACTCTTCCTGGTATGCATGACAACCTCCATGACCATGTTGATGCCCACCGTTATTATGCTGAGGTCATGGATAAACGGTTGGGTGAGATGGTGGAAATACTTGACTTTGGAATGTCAGTCCTAGAATGTGGAATGTCTGTGATAGAGCATGTGGTGGGAGTTGACTGTCGGCCACGTGGACGTAGGTCAGCAGCATGAACAGTTGCGGTTCCACGTGACTATGCAGCTTCACTCTCCTGTAGTGGCAGTACCAGCAGCATGACTGCAAGGTGGGTTCTGTCCATGCCACAATGCAGCATGCCATGGGCACGTGGTCCTGGCCAGTCCCAACAGGGACGTGGATCAATCAGACAGCTGTCACTATCAGGGAGTAGTACTGCATCTGGCCTTGTGCCTGTTTGTGCCAGTAGGTTCTCTGGCAGTCCCAGTTCCCATGTCCATGGCCAGAGACAGTGAACTGCACACCCTGCCATGTATGGTCCACAGCTGTCCAACATACCTCTGTATAGGGCAGCCACATGGTGTGATTGTGTATGTGCACACACACACACACACACACACACACACACACACACACACACACACACACACACACACACACACACACACACACACACACGCACACACGCACACATGCACTCACACACACACACATCACCATCACATCCAGGTCACCTCCAGACTTACACACACTGCCTCTGCATGGCCCATTTAATGAACAACCCCCCCCCACACACACACACACACACACACACACATATGATGTCAACAAAATCCACACCGCACCCTGTGCATATGATGATACCTGTGCCACATCCCTGTTATCCATACCATTGATGCAGGGACATGCTAATATGGGTTTGATGCACAGGGTGAATTTAATACAGTTCAGTAATGTAATGCTGTGTAAAATGTTGTCAGCCAGCATGTTTAATGGCTACATGTCAGAGTGTGTAGCTGTCCAGCCATGATGCATTATTGTTGTTATTAACATTGACAGATTATGGTCTCCATAATGTATTTTGTTTGTCTTCTAGGTATCTGTGTGTCAGCAGGATGTGGCCCTGCAGACATCATCTGCAAGGAGTATGGCAGTGTGGTAACCTATTGAGTGTGTCATATCCAGGGTACAGCTGTACACAATTAACAGGTCTGTATAACAGTTTTTACATGTGCCATGTCGCCTTTAGAGCTGAGGGGTGTACACAGGTAAGTGTATGGTGGCTGACTTCAGCAGCTCTTGTACAGTGGACAATGGTAAGTGTAGTGGATGGAACACACTTTAGATTTGTAAGTACCACACACCCAGAAGGACTTGTGTTGATCCAACACACAGAATACTGCCCTCACACACACACACACACACACACACACACACACACACACACACACACACACACGCATACACACACATTATCACAATTGCCAGCATTGGGTTTGAAATCCCTACTTATCTAGTCAGTAGTAGTACACTATTATGCAGTTATCACAGGTGGCACAAAGCTGATAGGGTGTTTAGTTTCGAAAGTACATTTATAGTAAGTAACATCACATGCCCTTGTAAGGTATGGCAATGGGTGGTGTAGCAGGTGTGACAGGTCTCATACTAATGTCGTGCACAAGTGTACACACTCCTAAACACTACTATACACACCAATGCACACACACAAGTGTGCCAGTACTATGATTAAGAGCCCTGCCTCTCTAGCTGCTCATTCTATACTGTTACATCGCTGTTGCACACAGCACAGGGCTTTTAGGTCTGCAGAGTGTGTACAAGTACCTCTATAGTAGATGCAAAAAGCAGCCCTCGTACTGTGGAATGTAGAATGTGTCCTGGGAGTACAATGGCCTACAATTGCAATACTTGTCCACCCAATAATGGATATATTCTTCGCTCAAACACACACATACTGGTCTTACCCACACACACACACACACACACACACACACACACACACACACACACACACACACACACACACACACACACACACACACACACACACACACACAAATACGCACACTTTCCAAGACTGGAATTCATAGGATCATGTGTTCACAGGTGTGTACCAGGATAATGAGCATGGAGCCATGACAAGCCTAGCCCATGGGAGTAGCCTGGCATCATGCGACCTGACATTTTTTACCAGTGCGTCTATCAACCATTGCCATTTCAGTGATGGCCACAGTGACAGTTAAATCCTCCATCCACTCATCCAGATTTCTCTTGAAGAGGGCCAGTGAGGTGCTCAGACATGTATGCTACATATATTGCATTACATGTGCACTCACTGGGTTATGTAGCTGTCCCCCAGCATGTTCTGTTGATTGTGGTAATGAGGTTGAAGTATCCATGGCATGTGGTGCATACAGATCAGAGTTTCATTAGATATGACATTCCTAACACAGCTAGCCACACATGGCATTGTCAGTGAAGCATAGAGTCGGTAGCCAAGATTACTTGGAGGTATTACGCTCTATCCATATAGGACAGTTGTTTCCAGGCTAGGGCCCTATTTGTGAGATACACTTGCAGCCTTCATAGTTGTTGCAGGAGTCTAGTGAGCTACATGGCAAATGGGCATTGCAGCTGCTAGTTGGCCTCATGAAGAGAGAGTAGAGGGAGAGATTGACCTCTTCCCTACTGGATGACCCACCCTTACGTATGAGATATGTCACATAGAATATATTTCTGTCCACAGTTGCAGTGTGGTGGCCATAAGAGAGGTCACTGTCAGCCTGTGTTCCCAGGCCTCTTATAGAGACTTTTGTGTCCCTCAGATTACCATTTTCTTGGGTGGCAAAAGCCAGGGTACTATTTGGCTAGGCATATGTAGGCCCTAGGACCAATAGCCTAGTACCTACCTATGAACCTATGAACCTATGAGCAATATGTTAATTCATCGTAAACACATTGATTCCACAAGGGATTGCAACACATTTCTTTCCAATCAGCCTAAGGCCAGTGTTCTGACATTAGTTGGATGTCTCAGTGGGGCCTTTATGCAGGATGTCAACATGATATGGGGCTGTACACATGGCATCCACCTTGCAATTGTATGCAAACATTGTTAGCCAGGGTCCCTTTGTGTTGTTCTGGATGTCAGAGGCATACATGACAAACATGAGTGGCCCCATGACCAGACCCTGTGGTACTCCACTCATGGCTGGTTGGCAGTCAGACATGGAGTCTGCTACCTTCAGACTGTGGTCTCATGATTGAGCAAGCTTGCAACCCATCAAGTCACATAGAGGTTAATGCCTAAATGGCTGTGTTTGTCTATGATTCCTGAGTGGGGAATGGTATCACAGGATTAGAAGACCCATCTATTTTGTTTTTGTGTCCATACTGTTATATAGTTATTTCACATGGCACACAGCTTATAGGGCTGCAAAGTGTCCACAGTTATCACTACAGTGGTTGACAACAGTGAGCCCAGTACAGTGGACATTTGGATGTGTACTGGATGTGGAACTTTTGCAAAACTCACACAACCACAGCAGGCTCTGTACAGTGAACATTTGGATGTGTATTGGGTGCAGAACCTTTGAAAAACACACAGAACCACAGTGGGACCTGTACAGTGGACATTTAGATTTGTACTGGGTGTGGAACTTTTACAAAATGCACACAACCACAGAGGGACAACCACAGTGGGCCCTGTACAGTGGACATTTGGATCTGTACTTGGTGCAGAAATTTTCAAAATACACACAACGACCATGGGCCTTGTACAGTTGACATTTGGATGTGCACTGGGTGTTAACATTTTGCAACACACACACACACACACACACACACACACACACACACACACACACACACACACACACACACACACACACAGGTATTGAGATTAGAACTCCTACCTACCTATATATGTCTACTGTAGTGTTATACAGTTATGAGATGCACCATGGAGCTTATACAATTTCCCCTAGTCCAAAGGTACTTCTAAGGTGAATGACATCAACAGGACTACTACATTAGGATGAAGGGAGGTGTGAAGAGTGGTACACAACTCAAAATGGTATAACTCACACCATATATAATTCATACCCACACACAGATGCCAGTACTGGGATTAGAACTCCTGCCTATTTAATTATTTCTATTATAGTGTTACACAGTTATCAGATGCGCCACTGAGCTTATACAATTTCACCTACGCCAAAGGTACTTGTAAGGTGAATGACATCACCAGAACTACTAAATTAGGGTGAGGGAAGTGTAAAGTGTGGTACACAACTCAAAGTGGTGTAACCCACACAGTAAATGATTCTCACACTAACAGTTGCTAGTACTAGGATTAGGACTCCTGCCTATCTAGTTATTTCTACTATAGTATTACACAGTTATCAGATGTGCCACAGAGCATATATAATTTCACCTAGTCCAAAGGTACTTGTAAGGTGAATGACATCAACAGGACTGCTAAATTACGGTGAGGGGAAGTGTAAAGGGTGTTATACAACTTGAAATGGTGCAACTCGCACAGTATATGATTCTCATAAAACACACAAACAGTTGGCACTACTGGGATTAGAACTCCTGCCTATCTAGTTATTTCTACTGTAGTGTTACACAGTTATCAGATGTGCCACAGAGTTTATACAATTTCATCTAGTCCAAAGGTACTTGTAAGGTGAATGACATCAACAGGATGACTAAATTAGGGTGAGTGGAAGTGTAAAGGGTGGTACACAACACAAAATGGTATAACACACACAGTATATGATTCTCACACAAACAGTTGCTACTACTGGGATTAGAACTCCTGCATATCTAGTTATTTCTACTACAGTTTTATACAATCATACATGCCATGGAGCTTATTTAACTTCACCTACTCCAAAGGTACTTGTAAGGTGAATGACATCAACAGGACTACTAAATTAGGGTGAGGGGAAGTGTAAAGGGTGGTACACAACTCAAAATGGTATGACCCACACAGTATATGAATCTCACACACACACACTTGCCAATATTGAGATTAGAACCCCTGCTTGTCGAGTTTTTTTGTACTATAGTGTTACACAGTTACCACACATGCTACAGAGCTTACTGGACTAACAATTGGGCAAAGGTGCTGAGGTAAAATATTACAGGTTGCAGATAGTGTGCCTTCAGTTTTTCCCCTTACATCTTGCTAGTTCATTCTGTCTTGCACTTCAAATGGCATAATAGCTTTGCACTTCCACAGGTTATTGTATCAATAAGTCTAGCACACCTGGGAGTCATCAGCAGTACTTGTTCCTCACAGAATTAGCCCCAGCACGTAGTAGCTATGACCACCCCTCCTGGCATGATTGAAGTGCAGTTTTCTGTGCTTTTGCCCATTAACATGGTGCACTTGTCCATTCTGAAGCACTGTTGCAACTGCCTCATGTGCACAGACAACCTTCTCCTCGAAACTCCAAACAGCCAGACCTGTGAGAGTTAACCATATATCACCATATGTGGAAATATGCACTCTCCAGCGAAGACTGCACTAACTGGTCAAGAGGATAAGGTCAAAACCTGCACCACATCTTGTGGAATACATAGCTTGACACAACACCCATAATGACCATAACTCCCAACCATTCCGAATTACTCAATTTTTACCAAGTTTTGGGGTCCACATACTGAGGTGCCATGATTCCCGAGTGGCACCCCTCAATTTTCAACTTTTTCTCAGCTTGTATTTTAATTTTTTCCCCGTTTTTATTATTATTTTCAGCTGACATCATCACATACGCAATGACATCAGCTCCATCAGGGGCTACCAGCCTGTCAAAATTGAGTTCAATGCACATTTCCAGCTGGCTTGAATGCATTCCATGATCTGCAAATGCAATCAGGTTATTCAAATGAGCACTAACAGTTATTTGCTTTGGAAACATTTATTCAAACAAGCACTTTATTTCAACAGTATTCACTTTATCTGAAATGGATTGTTTGGCGTTATCTGCAGGGATTAGGCTGCACTTGCGAGTGGCAGCATTCGGGAATGGGGTGAATGAAATTCTGGTAGGAAACATTTTTCTATGAAGATCTTCTGGCTGAATGAAGGGTGTGTGTGTGAAAATGCCCCCAATTTAATACACCTGATGGCTAGAGATACTCAGGCTCAAACCCTATACCTTGCATACAGGGTAAAAAGTCCCGAAAGTCCCTAGCCACCACCAATTCTGAATTAAAGCCTTATATTTTTCATCTATCCCTCATAAAATCTGATTTTTCAGGATTATGGCAAATCACTGAAGGAATGAATTCACTAAATAATGACAGGCATTTGAATTTCAGACTTCAAATTCTTCAGAAACTAAATGGTAACACAAAACCTTTTATTATAGGAATTTTCTAAGTTTATAAGATCAGTATTTGAAATTTGTCACTATTTTGTGGCTGTATTCTCCCATTATTGGCTTTGTCCAGGTTTTTTGTGCTAAGAGGTTGAGACTAGAGCTATGGTGAGAAGTGAATTCACTAAATGATAGCCATTCACATTTCAGTCTTCCTATCATTCAGGAAACTGCTGATTTGGCATTGTGGTATGTTGCTCTGACTGTAGTGTACAGGGTCCTGGGTTCAAGCCTTGGTAGTAAAATGCATTGTGGTAACACGACATTTTATTCTAGCAACTTTCCAAAATGTTTGTCTCCTCCCCAAAAAACTGAAATTGGAAATAAGTGTGAGAAGCTGTACAAGATGCCTATGGCTTACACTACCGTCATTCTATATATCTATATATATATATATATATATATATATATATATATATATATATGTATATATATATATATATATATATATATATATATATATATATATGTGTATATATATATATATATATATATATATATATATATATATATATGTGTGAAAAATATGTAAAGAGCACTGAACCATGGTTAAATAAAATGCTAGTTTAATAAAATAAATTCAACAGTGAGCGTTTTCACAGTCAAGCTTCTTCCTCAGACAAATCAAACTAACCAATTCAAACATTTAAATGCACTTACCACATAATGACATCACATCATTCAACATTTAAAGATACATCAAAAATATGCACATCAAAACTATATATATAAAAAAAAACAATAGCTCATAAACAGTCCCTATCTAACCATAAAAATTGTAATAATAATGATAAATACATACTCATAAAGATCATAAATTCATTCATAAAATATGTGTTCATAAAATTACTTTCATAAACATAATATAACACCCTCTCATCTATGTAAAGGTCTATTTGCTAATATGGGTTGAATGAATAACTCATTATTAAGTCCTTTACCCATATTCACCCTCATCCTGATAATCCATTTGAGCTCACTATTTTCAGCCCTATTCCTAACATTTAATGGTACCATCTCTATAACCATAAATCTAAACTCATGTTCTGTACCCATGGTCATGACATGTCATGCCAGTGCATTGGTGTCAGCATGTCTAGATATGTCATAGAGGTGTTCCCTAATCCGATCCCATAACCTGCGTGTAGTCATGCCTATATAAAAAGAAAAACAAACTAAATAATAACCTAGATATACCAAGTTAGTGGAATTACAGTCTGCTCTCAAATGAAAGCTTAATTGTTTCCCTGTATCTAGATGATGGAGTCCCCCTGAAGTATCAAGATACCTGCAGAAATTGCATTCTTTACATGATAAAGTAACAACTAATTATGAGAGCTTTGATGGAGAACTTGCAAATCTTGTTAAATCCTTCCTTGAGAGAGGCTATTCTAAGGAAGAAGTTAACATAACCATTGCACAGACACATAATGCGAGAACAAGTTTAGGTAGACCATATTCTTCTGGCATGAAAAGGGTAGCCACTGAAGTTAATCCTAGGAATAAGTACATAAGAGTTCCAGTGACTTATTCCAGCAACATTAATTTGTTGAAAAATGTGTTTTATAAGAACTGGAACATTCTCTGTGCTGATGAAAGAATAAGACAAATGGTTGGTGATGTCCCACACTATGCTTTTAAAAATAAATCTCTTAAAAGATTCCTCTGTGGCCCTAAATTGAACCATGTGGAGGATATCCCAACTCTAGGGTTGGGATATGGTACTTTACCATGTAAAGAATGCAATTTCTGCAGGTATCTTGATACTTCAGGAGGATTCCATCATCCAGATATAGGGAAACAATTAAGCTTTCATTTGAGAGCAGACTGTAATTTCACTAACTTGGTATATCTAGGTTATTGTTTAGTTTGTTTTTCTTTTTATATAGGCATGACTACACGCAGGTTACGGGATCGGATTAGGGAACACCTCTATGACCTATCTAGACATGCTGACACCAATGCACTGGCACGACATGTCATGACCATGGGTACAGAACATGAGTTTAGATTTATGGTTATATTAATGGTACCAATTAATGCTAGACAGGGGCCTTTTAGGAATAGGGTTGAAAATAGTGAGCTCAAATGGATTATCAGGGTTAGGGCGAATATGGGTAAAGGACTTAATGATAAGTTATCCATTCAACCCATATTAGCAAATAGACCTTTACATAGATGAGAGGATGTTATATTATTTTTATGAAAGTGATTTTATGAACACATATTTTATGAATGAATGTATGATCTTTATGAATATGTATTTTTCATTTTTATTATTACCATTTTTATGGTTAGATAGGGACTGTTTATGAGTTGTTGGTTTTTTTATATATATTTTTTTGATGTGTATATTTTTGATGTTGTATCTTTAAATGTGGAATTGATGTGATGTCATTATGTGGGGAGTGCATTTAAATGTTTAAATTGGTTAGTTTGAATTGTCTGAGGAAGCAGCTTGACTGCAAAAGCACTCACCGTTGTATTTATTTTATTAAACTAGTATTTTATTTAGCCATGGTTCAGTGCTCTTTACATATTTTTCACATATATCTCTTTGCTGTGAGAGCACCTGCTTATCCACACAGCCTACTTAGTTTTGTTGAATATATATACACATACATTTTTTATTTATACGAACTACTGAAATATCGAAATTCAGTATTTCAAGCCCATAAAGTAGAATCCTGAAAACAATGAAACCTCAGAAGTGCGAAATTCAAAACCTCACAAACCGGAGATTTTGAATTAGTCCGTCCGGTGTTTTGCTGTGGTTATGGATTCAGGTAAGTGATTATTTGTTAAGTGTTTTGTGTAGGGGTTGTGGTGTGTGTTAGTGTGTTTTGTTGCTGTGATGTGTGTGTGAGGAGAATGTAGTTTGTGTGGTGGTGTTTTGTCTGTGTTTGCATGTAGTGCAACCTCAGAGTTAAAATATTTAAGTAGGGGGTGTGTGGGGTGCAGCCCCCACAATGCGAGGTGCAGAGGGGCTTGCACCCCTGCTTTTATGTAGTAGAGAGCTTGTGTTTGTGTGTGGGGAGGAAGTTGTGTGTGTGTGTGTGTGTGTGTGTGTGTGTGTGTGTGTGTGTGTGTGTGTGTGTCTGTGTGTGGAGTAGAAGCGCTAATTCAAAATGCGAGATGCTTCTGAGTTTTCATTGTTTTCAGGTTTCGACTTTATAGTCCTGAAATACTGAATTTCGATATTTCAGTATTTTGAGGATATAAAGTGAATCCATATATGTATATATATATATATATATATATATATATATATACACACACATATATATATATATATATATATATATATATATATATATATATGTGTGTGTGTGTATATATATATATATATATATATATATATATATATATATATATATATATATATATGTGGGTCTACCTGAGAACACTAACAGATCGAAACACCGATGATGAGAACACTGACACCAGAAGACCGACAATGTAAATAACCAACAGTTCGAAATCCCGACGCTGAAAATACTGACATGCGAAACGAGCGCGACTGTGTAAGTATGCGATAGTAATGGACTTTAGGGTTAGGGTGCGGGTAAGGTAAGTGTGCGATAGTGATGGACTTTAGGGTGCGGGTAAGGTAAGTGTGCGATAGTGAAGACATTAGAGTTAGAGTGCGGGTAAGGTAAGTGTGTGATAGTGACGGACTTTAGGGTTAGGGTGCGGGTAAGGTAAGTGTGTGATAGTGACTGACCTTAGGGTTAGGGTTTGGGTTAAGGTTAGTGCATAGATAGTTGTGTATGTAAGGTTTGGTGTAGGTTTGCAAGGTTTTTGGTGTGCTTGTGTTGTGTGTGTGTGTGTTGTGCGGCGGTGTTATGGTGTTCGGTAATGTGGACTGTCGGTATTGTGTGGTTTCGGTGTTTTGGTGTTGGTGCTTTGGCTTTCAGATTTGTGGTGTGTCGGTGTAGTGTAGAGGATCCATATATATATATATATATATATATATATATATATACATTGTGTGGGTGTGGACGTAGACCTTTATGATGGACATGTTCTGAATTGGGCAGTTTTGTCATTATTGTTTCATGCATTTTGTTTCATTGCCTGCTGGAAAAATGTTCAAACGATAAGTTTAAAATGCACTCTGTCTAACAAGTGTGCTGTATTTATACAAGGAATATAATTTACTAAAGTCAGGGAGGTGTCTCAAAGAACACATGTATGTTTCTTGTTTTGTGTGCAAGGAGCCAATAATTTGAAAACAGCCCAAAGGTAATCTTTATCCACCACTGGTCAGATGCATTTTCTTTGGATATAGTGTGTGGGTTTCAATACTGTTTCAATTAATCTGTGTTTCAATGACAGAGACGTTTTAATGCCATGTCTATTTCCATTGTGAGACAGTATTGCTTTGTTTAGTAGCGTTGTTTAGCAGATGTCTTAGTGTTTGCACATTGCGCTATAAAATGTAAAAATAAAATCAAAATAATCATTGTAGAAGTAAAGCAGTATGCACACATTAGTGTTTATGGTAAATTGGGTGAGATAGGCAGGTAATGGGACATTGGAATTGCTGCAGGGGGACTCTGGTATCATATTTTTGTTGTCTGTTCTTCAGTTTGCATTTGAAAGTTGGTATCCCACAACTCCATTGGAGTGGGTGGGGCTACCTAATTATTTATGCAAATTTGATGTTAATCAGCATACAAATTTGTACCTATTTTTCATGGGCCTTGTCCAGATTTTTGATGTTTCCAGGTTGAGAGGTATAACTATGACAGCTCTGACATACACTGAAAAGCCATATGACAGTAAGGCACTACATACAGCCTATACTGATCTGGCCAAGGCTTTTGATAGCATTTCTCAGTCAGGAATTATTGTTACACCCACAAAACTAGGCAACAACCCCTATATCAGTGGGTGGTTTACAACTTACGTCTCATAACACACAATGTGACAGTGGCAAAATCCAAGTCAGACTGGCAAGCAGTCTCAAGTGGAGTCCCACAGGGTTCAGTACTGGATAGTGTCCTGTCCAGCATCTACTTCTCAGTAGTCCAGTCTAACACAGAGGAACTCTGGCTGACCAAGTTCACAGAGCACTGCAAGCTGGAAGCACTCATTAACTCCACATGTGATGCAGAGATCTTACAGAAAGGCCTCACTGAGACCAATGTGTGGTGAGGAAACCATGGCCAAAAGCTTAACACCATGAAATGCATCATCATCATCATCCCCTTTGGTAAAACACTCAGTTCCCAGTAAGTACCATATTGATGGGAGTCCAATGAACACTGTAGACAGTATAATAGATCTGGGGACACAGGTTGACAGCAACGTATCCTTCAACCACCTCATTGCCACTTTGGTCAGGAAGTCCTTCTAAGTGGCACATTGCATTACCAAGGGTTTTGCATCTAGGAAGACAGAGGTAATGATCTCTCTCTACTGTTCCTCATTAGACCACTCATCAGTTATTCTGGCCCATTTGTCATGTACCTCAATAGAAACCTGCAACAGCTGGAGAGGCCACAGAAGCACCTCACAAAGAGGTTCCTAAGCATTAAACACACATCCTACACAGACAGACTCAGAAGACTCCAGTTATTCTCTGTGTCATATCACCTAGTTAGAGGCTATCTGTGCTTGACTTACAAAGCCATGTCTGACCCAGCTATTTTAGACATGCTACAGATAAAGACATCCCTATCATTCCACACCACACACTGCAGAGACATCTACCTCATTATCACAATCGCCACAACATGCTGGTGGGACAGGTCCCTCACCAAGAGATTGCACATGTCCTGGAATACACTTCCCATACATGTCATGCAGAGCTCCTAGCTGACCCTGTTTCAGAGAAATCTTGATGAGCGGATGGGCAATAGACAGTTCACCCCCAGGATCACTGCAGTGGCTCTACTTGATTCAGGCACTGGGAAGTAACATCTGGTGCCACAATGGCAGGGCCTTTCTATGGGCTAGGCTTGTAAAGGCTCCTGGGCCATTAGCCTACTACACACTTATGAACCTTTAAGGGGAATCACATCAGCAGGACTGATAAAGTAGGGAAGTGCATGTTAATGTTGTAAAAATACTTTGTATTACACAAACAGACATACTTTGACACATACTTGACAGATGTGAGAGTAGAACCACTGCCTAACTGTTATTTATATCAAAGTGTTATGCAGTTATAACATGCACTACAGAGTTTCTGGGACTGAGGTCTGACAACAGGGTCTTCTAAGATGAGTAATATCTGCAGGACTGCTAAAGTGGGAAAGAGGACGTATACTGGGCTGGAATGGACCCAAAAGCTTTAACTTATAAACCCACACATATTTTGACATTTGCCAGGACTGAGATTAGAACTCCTACCTAACTAGTTATTTGTACTATAGTGTTATACAGTTATTGCATGCACCAAAGAACTTATGGGCCTGAAACCTGACAAAAGGGACTTCTAAGATGACTGATATCTGCAGGACTGCTAAAGTAGGGAAAGGGAAAGTTTACTGGTGTTTGAATGGACCCAAAAGCTTTAACTTGTACACACACACACGCACACACACACACACACACACACACACACACACACACACACACACACACACACACACACACACACACACACACACACACACACACACACACACACACATACACACACACACACACACACACACACACACAAACACACTTACTTTGACATTTGTCATGACTAACATTATAGCTCCTACATAACTAGCTGTTTTTACTATAGTGTTACACAGTTATCACTTGCACCACAGAGCTTATGGGGCTGAAGCCTGATGAAAGGGACCTCTAAGATGACTGATATCTGCAGGACTGCTAACGTAGGGAAAGGGAAAGTTTACTGGTGTTTGAATGGACCCAAAAGCTTTAACTTGTACACACACACACACACACACACACACACACACACACACACACACACACACACACACACACACACACACACACACACACACACACACACACACTTACTTTGACATTTGTCATGACTAAGATTATAGCTCCTACATAACTAGCTGTTTTTACTATAGTGTTACACAGTTATCACATGCACCACAGAGCTTATGGGGCTGAAGCCTGATGAAAGGGACCTCTAAGATAACTGATATCTGCAGGACTGCTAACGTAGGGAAAGGGGAAGTGTACTGGGTTTGAATGGTCCCAAAAGCTTTAACTTGTAAACATGCACACGCTTACATTGATATTTGCCATGACTGTGATTAGAGCTCCTAGCTAACTAGTTATTTGTACAATAATGTTACACAGTTATCACACACACCACAGAGCTTGATGAAAGGTAGTTCTATGGTGACAGACATCTTCAGGACTGCTAATGTAGGGCAATGGGAAGTGCACTGGGTGGGGAAGGCCTGTTCATTCCTAGATCCTACTGACATTTCTCTAAGTGTATGAGCATGCCCAGTGTGACCTTCTATAGTACATGTGGGACTCCATTCCAAAAAATGTACTCCAGTCTGGTCTGTTTTGTGCTACAGCCATACCTCCTAAGCTGTTGGTGCAGGATATCTGGTGACAGCCTATCAAAATGGGGGGACAATGGGCCATAAGGTGATTGCAACTATTTCTCTCAGTAATGTATAGGTTTCTAGGGTTACAGGGCTTGTTTTAGCAGAAATCTGACATATATGCTGTTTGACACTGTCATGTATTGTTTCAGTACCTCATGACATACCTCCTCAGATCATCACAGTGATTTACCAGAGGAATACAGGGTGGATGATGGACACACCGATATTATGGGCCAAATGCTATGTTTTCTTGCACAATCCAGCCTGTTGAGGGGTATGCCTACAAGCAACTGACTGCTGGAGCTGTTGAAACAGTCCAGCACCTTGGTGATATATTACAATGGTGGAATCTCTGTGCATTTCTGTTCTGGCCTGGTCTGATTTCCAGTCCACAGTTGGGTAATATAAGTCAGACAGGATCAGGGTGATAGGCAGACTCCAGATGGATTTGTTGGGGATAAGATATGAGGGAGGAGTGTCCTTGGTCAGATATGTTTGCCTATAGCTACCAGTGCACTTGGAGGTTCTTGTATATGTCAGACTGTTTGACCAGCCTGGAGGTGTGTTTGTCTGACATATATGTATGGCCTACCTGGCTGGCCACATTTTGGGGCCAGGATGTTGCATAGGATGAGTGATCATGGAAGGGTGTGTTACTCCTCATGGCTGTGGGCCAGGGTTCTGTGGGTGCAGACATGTCACCATCTTCCAGGTTTAGGACTGCCTGCAATAAGTGCATTTCCAAGTTTAGACTCATAGCCCTGCCTGTCGACTGTACAGAGTATCACAGAATGTCCACATTCATGACACATATATCCTGTTGGTTAAGAAATTGAATGTGGTTTTCAAGGACAAGTGTTTTGCAAGTCACTCAGGGTTGAAGTCAGATATTACTGACATTCGACATTGCAGTTCCTGACTTCATAACCATCAGACATTCCTTGCTACTTCAATCATTCCTTCAACTTTATTACATTATTAGAGTAGTATTTCTAATGTGCCCTTCTGTTTGAACCTTTTTCACCCCGTAATAAATGGCTTTGGCCAGATTTCTGTCTCTCTGATACTGGCAGGTTTTCTCCTAGCAATTAGCAGCATGGCCTTTCTTTGCCTTTTTTGGACTGTGTTATATTGCTGTTATAGACCCCATGACACTCCCTAACAGGGCACTGTGGGTGAGGCATGGGTGTTTGCCACAGGCCTGTAGGCCTGGTATGACAGATGCACGCCATCTGTAGCAAGGCAATGCATTCTGATATGTTCCCAGGCTGCCAGCAGTGGACAACCCAGGGATGGCACCAGTAAGTTGACTGTGGGTGTTACTGATAATTGCTTTCTGTTTGTGTTGAGCCATCACTCTAGTTTACAGCTGGATGCTGCTTAAGGCTAGGGACATGTTACTGCATTTCTATGATACTATGGGGGTGACACATCTGTACACAATACACATTTGCAGAGACTGCTGATGTTTGCTTAACATTTTGGTCCCATTTAGCATAGTGGTGTGCCCTATCTGTCAGACTACAGACATAACAGTATCGACAACAGGTCAGATTGTTCTGACATAAACATTTGTAGTTTCAGACTTATAACCTTTTAAAGCCACACTGGCATTGCCAGACCTGCTGTGATATCATTGTGTAAACATCTGTAGGTGGGGATTTCATGGATGTCACCATGTTAGAGGCCTTTGCCAGACATTTCTGTATGGTTTCCTACAGCTGATCTGCTGGGTGAGGCTGGTGGTGGGTATGGCACCCCCACTTTGACATCCATGCATGTGACCTATGACCCCCCCCCAAATTATTTGGCTCATCACATATACTTGCAGTGGTATTTGCCAGCTAGGGTGGTACTGCATGGTGTGGGTAGGCCAGTACTGGGGATAAACTTCCTGCTGTCCCACAGAGCTGTCAGTTGTCTGCTGCTATCCCAGTTAGCCACCCCATTCACTTGCATGCTTGATCAATACCATAGATATGCTATTATAAAATTCTACTCCATTCATTTATTTTGTTAAGAAGACTGGCTTACCTTGTGCCTGAGGCTGTTGTGAGGATGGTGCTTGAGGGCCAACTATGTCGGATGCTTGCAGTACACTGCCTAAACATGGTAAGGTATAGGTGGTGTGATGTTTGGCATCTATTTTACTGTGTGAGTGAGCCAGAGAGAGACAGATCAGTCCCTGGGGCCCTACGGTGTCAGTGTATGTGCTATGTGTTGCCTCTTTGCCAAGGCCAAGACATACTGGGCACACCTCCGTCTGCCTACAGGGAAGGCTCAAGATGTTCCTCCTCTGAGTCTTTCTGTGCCTGTAGAGACCTTGGCAATGGTGGGGGGCTGTGTGGCCCTTCTCCATTTTGTTCTTGCTGCAGCTGTTTCCACAGTATCATATTGTGTAGCATGGCACATACTATGAACATGTGTGCACATGTGGCTGGAGACTTCTGCAAGGTTCCACCGGATATGTCAAGGCAGCAGGAATGTGACTTGAGCATCCCAAACATGTGCTCTATAATGATCGTGGTTTGTGCGTGTGCTTCATTATGGCGTTCTTGTGTAGGAGAGTGTGCATTTCTGATGGGTGTCATCAGCCATGGCTCCAGTGCATAGCCAGCATACCCCACCAGCTGGCCATATGGGATGTCCCTACTGGCAAACACCTGGTACAGCTGTGATGAATGCCAGATGTGGGAGTCGTTATAGCATCCAGGGCTGCCAGCACACACATTCAGGATAATGCCCTGGGCATTGCACATGACCTGGCACTTGGAGTGGAACCCCTTGCGGTTTAGGTGGACCTTACCTTGGTCACCAGGTGGTGCTTTGATGTGGATGTGCATGCAGCCTATGGCACTCAATACCTCTGAGTATTCTGTTACATGGTGGAAGAGAAGCATATTGCTGGTCCTCTCCTCACGGGTGCTGGGGAAGTGAATGTGCTCAGCAACTTGTTGTCGCATGGCATCAAGGAAATGGTGGAATATCCTGGACGCAGATGTCTGTGAGACCCCCATGATATCCACAGTTGGTCTTGGAAAGTACCTGTAGTTAGTATTCTTAAGGCTACACATACCTTGGTATCCACTGGGAAGGGTTCCCCTCTGTTGTTTCTGGCTCTGAAGATAGGCTCGCACAGCTCAACAAGTTGCTGAAGTATGTCCATGTCCACCCTGTAGTGTTCTACTATCTCCAGATCATGTAGGCCCTAGTAGGTTACCCTGGGTCTAAACACTCTTCTCCTCTTCCTCAGTCTGAGTTGGTTGTCAGCATTTTCATCCTCACCACCCTCAGTCCCTAGCACAGCAACCCCTAACATGTTTTGTTAGATTTGTCAGTTTAAAATTCCCCAGAATGTGTACACCAGTGGTGTAGAGTTTGTGGGAAAACTAGACTAAAAGGTGTTTGCATAGTTTATAGTAGTGTGATGCACTTCTGGCTGTGTAATTGGATGATTCTGTTACATTCCACCTGCCAGCTATGGTAGTTGTCCTTGATTGCCTTCCTTCTGCAGTTTCCCCTTCCCATTTCCTCCCTGTTTAACCCTTGATGCATGCCGTGCATTCCTGGCACTGTAATCAGTTCTGCTATTCCCTGTGTTTTTTTTTTTTTTTTTTAGGCCCAGTGTGCACCGTGCACACCTGTTTATCTAAAGTAAAAACTTTTAAGCAAAACTGGCCCTACCTCGACGTGAACACACTCTGCATTTCATGGAATAAGACAAAACAGCCTCAGAAACATCCCCTTCCTTAGCTGTGTTTAGCTAAGGGCAAACATGGGCAAAGTAGCTCCATTGTGCTTACAGCAAGCATGACAGACCCCCTTTTCATGTTACCTGCTCCTCTTGTCTACACCATGGTGTTAGAGCACTTACACAATTAGGTGCAGTCTGGCACTTAAAAGAAATTTGTGATTCAGTATAAATCCCCTCATTTGCATACACCACTGCCTTAATCCTGAGTTACTACACTTACACTGAGCCTTTCCCCTTAGCAACCACTACCCCCTGATATTGTTTTCATTCTGCATGCCATTGACTGTAATGGTAAAATGAGATTTCTCTCAAAATTGATTTTTCCCCTTTTTTTTTTATTTTCAGCACAATCCCATTTGCGTGCTACTGTCCTATACTTAAAAGGCTGAGATCGGCCAAAAAAAATAAAAACAATTTTTCATGCCAATGGCCATATATTTGGCCATTGGCTTGCCTAATAAATGGAATGCATGCTTTATCTGAGGCTGTCATACCTCCGTTTTCTTACTTGCAGAAATGTATTCAGCTTGTCACTGAATACATTTCTGTAGGTTACAATATTCCTGAACGAACACTTGCCTGCTTGCTGAATAACTAATTCACCTTATTTGCATGTTTTCACCAGCAAATGAGGTAATTAGCATAAGGCAGTGGTGTCCATGCAGCAATAGTGTAGGAGTGCTCATGCACATCCCAGGAGCCCTTTGCTGAATCGCTCGGCAGTCATATTGCGTGCAGCAGCTCCTGCACTATTCCTGCACATCATGTAGGGCTTCATGAATCCCAGGGCATATATATATATATATATATATATATATATATATATATATATATGGAAACACTTTATAACCTTGAATTACTGAAATGTCGAATTTCAGTATTTCGAGACTATAAAGCCGAATGTTAAAAATAGCGAAAGGTCATAATCACGAACTCGAATATATGTCGAATTCGAGGTTATGACCTTATGCTGCGTAATGTCCAGGATTGTGTTTTGATGGTGCGCGGTGCCATGTGTGAATGTAGGTGTTATGTCAGGTAAGTGTTTTCTAAGGGTTTTGAGTGGGAGTTAGAGTGTGTGTGAGTGTGCTGATGTGTTTGATATGTGTGAGAGGGATCGGAGAATGTGCGTGTGTCAGTTGGCTTTTGTTTTGTGTTTGTGCGATCTCGGAGTTAGTATATATAAGTAGGGGGTGTGGGGGGTGCAGGGGGGCTTTCCCCCTGCTTATGTGTGTATGAGTTGTCTATGTGTGTAGTTTTGTTTGTTTATGTTGTGATGTGGGTGTTGTGGTGTATTTGTGGTATAGTGTGTGTGGTGTTTTCGGTGTTGTGAATTTCACATTTTTTTTGTGTCGGTGTTTTGTGGATTCGGTTTTATAGTCTCGAGATACTGAAATTCGATATTTCAGTATTTCGAGGTTATAAAATTAATCCATATATATATATATATATATATATATATATATATATATATATATATGTGTGTGTGTGTGTGTGTGTGTGTGTGTGTGTGTGTGTGTGTGTGTGTATGTGTGTATTTTCGTGAGATGAAAATAATAATGAAAACTGAAATCCCAAGCCATGCAGTTATTCCCAGGGCAAATAAACACTTACCTAACACAGGGAAATATGCCCTTTTCCCCACTGTAGTACAATCTCAGAGTTGGTACATACACTTAGGGGGAGGGTGGGGGGTACAGCCCCCCACCTAGCTGAGTTTCAGATACTACGGTGTGTTTTTGGGCGGGTGTTTACTTGCCCTTGGAAAAGCTGTGTGGTTTGGAATTTTAGTCTTCATTATTTTCGTCTCACAAAAATAATGTTCTAGTATATTGGCTTTTGAGCATGATGAAAAGTGGCCCCATATCTATATAGATATATATATATATATATATATATATATATATATATATATATATATATATATATATATATATATATATTTATATTTATATATATATATATATATTTTTTTTTTAATTTAGATGCATATATGTGGATCCTTTTTACATGACTGAATTATTTTCACTTACCCAAAACTTAAAAGGACAGGTTGACTTGTTGACTTTGTGGAAAACTCAATTTCATGAACAATCAGTTTACTGGAGTTTTACTCCAGGAGAGGAAACATTTAGCCACCATGGTGATCTTTGCCATTTTCCCAACTTTAGTGTGATATGGGAGTTGATATATTTAATTTGGGGGGGTGTGGGGGTGAAGCCCCAACTTGGGTGGGTTTGATTTGCTTCAGTTTGTTCATTTTGTCGTCATGGTCAAGTGGTTCCTTTCCCACAGTAAAATTGTAGTGATCTGAGTGTTCATGAAAGTAAGTTTTTGGTGAAGTCATCTCATCCTTTTCAGTTTTAGGTATGCGAAAATTCGATTATGTGAAGTAGACCCATATATATATATCTATATATATCTATATATATATATATATATATATATATATATATATATATATATATATATATATATATATATATATCTATATATATATATATATATATATTTATATATATATATATATATATATATATATATATATATATATATACATACATAGGTTTACTATTAATATTTCGAATGGCACTCCATCGACTGTACTATAGTCGAACACGGAAGTTAGAAAATGATAATTGCGAAGTCAAAAAAACAATCTAGGAATAGGTTTTAACATGGGTCGAGGTAGGGGAGATGTTTGTAGTTCAGGATAATACTGAACACCTACCCCGACCCATGTTAAAACAGTTCCTAGATTGATTTTTTGACTTCGACATTCGACATTTTCGAACTTTCGTTGCCGACTATAGCACAGTCGACGGAGTGCTGTTCGAAATTTTAATAGTAAACCATATACATATATATATATGTGTATATATATATATATATATATATATATATATATATATATATATATAGGGTTACCCAAATTTCTAATTACAGAGACGACTTCATCGAGCACTGTAATCACTGAAGCTTCGAATCACTGGTCTTTTGTATTTTTTTTTTTTTTGTGAATGTAATAAATACAAAAGATTTTTATTTTTTATTGTTGATCAAGTCAAATATAAGATTCAGGGGAAATCAGAACGTAAAGAGACTAGGGCAATTAAAAGAGAGGAAATTGTTTTCCATGGTTAAATAATACAATTAATATAAAATGTTTTTTCAAGAAAGGAAGTTAAAATAGAGTTTATTTGACTGAATATATTATTTTATTTTCTGTATGTTAGTGTGTTAATACATTTTTTATCAAATAAGTTTTAACTGGTTCACTGTCAAGTGACTTGGCATTCCATATAAAATGAATAGTGTTTGTGTCATTGTTAATGAGAGGTTTTCTGATGAAGTCTCTGTCTTGCCAGATGAAAGAGGATAAAAAACCTGTTTATGCTAAAGTTTTGAGTGGAGTTACTATTCGTTCCACCTTGCTTAATGGCATATTGTGTTTTTTTATTCATTAAGTAAATAAAATGCAAATTTGTGCAATAAATAAGCTGAGTATATTTCAAATTAATTTAAATTCCAGACATTGTTAACGGTAACATGCACTTTGGGACATATTGTCTTGAATATATCCTCTATTATGGATTCCTGTCAATTTGCCAAAGGAAGTTTTGGTAAATACAAACAGATCAAGGTATGTTTGCTAAAGCTATTTTCATTGACAGCGGAGTTTCTTCATTGTGTGACCTCCAGGTTGGTGTAAACAGAAGTTCAGGGTTGTGGTGGGGGATGCAGGAAGGCTTGCCGCCTGCAAAACAATGGTTCCTCAGATGTTCACCAAATTTATTTTCTATGAATATTCTTCAAATATTTTATGTTTCTTGAGAAAGCCTATGATGTGTTGATGTGAAGCAATCTATTTTAGATAAATCTTCATGAATGTCCTAAAATTGGCCACAATGGTGCAAACTTATCATAAATGAGCAATGTGTTAGAACTGTACCACTGCAGGCAGATGGACGTCTAGTAGAGGGATTAGGGGGTATTCTTTTTTTTAAATATCTGTCTTCATGTGTGCATATATATATATATATATATATATATATATATATAGATAGATAGATATATGTGGTGTGTGTGTGTGTGTGTAAGTGTGTGTGTGTGTGTGTGTGTGTTTGTGTCTATGTACAATATTTAAAACCGTTAACAACTAAAATCAGGCATTGTGCTAGCAAATCCATCATATATATGACTGTTTTACATGTATTAGTCCAAATCCATCATATATATGACTGTTTAACATATATTAGTCCAAATCCATCATATATATGACTGTTTAACATATATTAGTTATGCGGTTAAACAGTCTTCTGCCTCACATTCTTTGTCACCCCAGCATAACAAGGCTCTGCCCTCCTCGATTCTGAAACATATTTACTGCATTCAATATCTAATATAAACAGACCCTCACAGGTTTGTCATAGAAATGTTTCATATAAACCAGTTATGCAATTATAATATTTCTATACATTCTTATTTATAGTCAAGATCATTTATATATGCTGACAATGCGCTGCTTTGCTGCTTACCACTTTTGGCAGTTTCAGGAAACAGTAGCTCAGTATATCACCTTGCTTTATGACCAGGAGAACGTTATAGCCTCTGAGTGTTCTTTTTACTTAAAATAAAGAAAGGCGGGGTTGTGCACAACTTGTAAAAATAGCATCCAATGCTCTGACCATTCTCTTTCATTGGCCCCTTGCAGGTCTTTTTTCATATTTCTAGTGATGGTTTGGATAAATTGGGTGCATTGTGCTACAGGTATTCTTTACACACTTTAAATAAGTAACTAATGAAAGACAAGACAGTCCTGAAACATATCAATGTATTTCTATGAATTACACTACATAGGGGAGGTAACGCCAGCAGCCAAAACATATGCCATCTCTGTCTGTTAATAACTTTCTGGTCAATCAGTGAACATCCTCTCTGTACCCACATTTTCAAGAATGAAGACAATCCCATATTATATGCTTAGAAGCAATGTCTATTGCATGGTAGCTTCAGCAGACAGAGGAGGTAGTCCACCCTATTTTGAAAACCTTAATATGGATTTTAGCCAAGTATGGATGAGTTTGAACATAGTGAACTGCAACATAGGTGGGACACCTGTGTTATAATGTAAGAGTAACATTGCATTCCAAGTTCCTGAGTCATTTATAAGATGCAAAATATTATTCAATTTCTCAATAACTTCCTCCAGACAATTATTCTCTATATAACCTTGGTTCTTATAGAAGATACTTATTTACAGCCACCAATTATATTTTTTTAAGTTAAAGATTTTGTCTTGAGGCTATGTCTCACAGGTCCATTATGAAACATTTCCTGCATTCTAAAACTGTAAGAGGTCTCCAAGTTGGTAATATTGCCACCACAAAATTCTCAATCTAGATGCTTCAGATTTCAGCATATTGTAGTCAACTATTCACTTTTTATTAATTAACCAAAACCCACCTTACACCCATTACCAAGGAGTCCCAAAATATGGGGCATTTAGGGATCTGGAATTTTGGACCCCCCAGTTGTGTCTGGTATGCTCCCTAGAACCCATACTTTTGTACCGTGAAATATAGTAGTTTGTTTCCACTCTTCTTTTCGGAGGATACTTTCAGACCTTACTTGTAGTGGACTGGGATACAGCTTAGCTGTAATATATTGACTTCTTTGCCACTGCTTCTTGGTATCATTTGAAATCTAGCAGACAGGGAGTAGGAAAAGTTTTTTTTTCTCTGTAATCTGAAATGGGAGCCACCCCAAATACAGTCTTGGGCTAATTGTTGAAATGTATTTAAATACCATGATTTCTGAAACTGTGGCAAATGTGAGGAAAATAATCTTTTTACCTTTCCACCTCTGTATCTTGTCTCTCAGATTCTCATAGAGTGGCTTAACATTGGCATCTAATAATACTTCAAGGTCAGCTTTCATAATAATTCCTAGGTCCCTGTATTTTATTACTAACATTTTCAGAACTCCCCTTATATCTCTCCAGCATAAATTTAGCGTAGCTTGATAATGGTAAATTTTGTGTTTTTCCTTCATTGATAGACAGTCTGGAGACACATTGCTATCCAACATACATAATCATTTGTAAACCATGTGGAAATTAATTGGTTGCTATACTGTTTTGGTATGTGGGGTTTTAATGTTTAAATACTGAATGAAAAAACTGGTCACAACATAAATAGCTTTGGGCGAGGCGTCACTCTTTCCTCATAACCCTAGTAAGTTTGACTGTACTGGACTAATATCTGTTTGTAGAAACTACTCCCTTAAGATTGCTGTATAACAGTTAGAGCTATGCAATGAATTATTGTGGGAAGTTTATATCATCATCACCATCATCATCATCAACCCCCTTTTCCCATTTTCTGCATGGGGTCAGGGTATTGTGTCAACTGTTGCCATTTCTCTATATTTAATGCTACACTTCTACTCATGCCTGACTGTCACAAACCTTCTCTCACACAATCAATCCATCTCTTTGCTGGATGCCCTAATTTCTTCTTGCCTTCTTCCTGTCTTTCCTGAATCTTCTTCACCAACTGCCTTCAGCATTTCTGCACATGTGCCTAAACCACCATAATCTGTTCTCTTTGACTGTTTCAGCAATTGGAGCTACTTTGGCTTCTGATCTGATGTCCTTATTTCTTCATCTGTCCCACAATGTGCATCTTATCACCCATCTCGGGTACTTCATTTCCATCACCTATAGCTTTCTCAACTGCTCTGCCTTTACTGACCAAGTTTTATGTAACTCACTTGCAAGTGAGCTCTAACTCCCTTGCCCAAAGGTTCCTCAATTTTGTTTGCTCCAATGCACTGAACCAGTTAGTTGACACCCTCACAAGTGGTATCAACATTCTGGAACTGGTACTTACCAATATGGGGGACCACTGTAGCACCCCCACTGTTTTGTACACCTTATTTTTCAGCTTCTTTGGCATTTTTTGTCATATACTACACCTGACACTGTGCCAGTTGGCTGCAGGCCCTCTGATTCTAGCTTTGAGGTCCTCATTTAGACTTCCTGTCTACTCAACAATTCCTTCTAGATATCTGATTCTATTAACCTGGCCCACTATTTTCACTTCTATCTGAATTCTCTGCTCCTTCTCATTTCCTCCAGTTGCTGCCTATAGAACTGTCTTATCTGCACTTGGTTTCATTCCAAGTGCCTTCAGTTTTGTATTCCATTCCCCACATCACATATAAGGACATATGCGGAGGTTCTCACCAGAAACATACCTAAGTACCAGAGATCTCCCAAAGACAAACACAAATACGCTACACATAATACTTCCTCTGCAGAACACAGTACACATAATAGCTGTCACACCAGTGTCTCACCTGTCAAGTCCTTAAACTAAAACACAAAACGAAACATATTAATCATAGGTGATTCCATTGTGAGACACACAGATGTCCCTCTCACCTGGCTGGATAAGGAGAAGGTCACGGTCAGCTGTGTGTCAGGTGTCAAGATCCACCATATCACACATGCACTGAAGTCTCTCAAAAACAGGTACTGTTATGACTCTGTCATAGTCCATGTTGGTGTGAATGACTTGAGACATACCTCTCTGAACTATATGAAGCTAGACATGACTCAGCTCTCGGGCTATGTGTCTCAGGCAAGTATGTCACTAGCTTTGAGCAGCATTTTACATTCACCTAGAATGATGCATCAATACAAACAGAAAATTATTGACTTCAGTAATTGGCCTTGTTTATGGTGTCATTTTTAGGGGATACAGTATCTGTTAGCCTGGGATGACATGATCGACAGACCTGGATACTTTGCCAGAGATGGTCTTCATCTGTCAACCCTGGGATTTTGGCTACTGGCTAAGGCTCATACCATCCGTCTCAAGGACAAAATTCCCAACATAAAAACTCCATCTAAAAACAACCTCAAGTTTATGCTGTTAAATGCTAGGATTCTTAACATGAAACTGCACTCACTGGAAGTAGTCCTCATCTTGGAAGACTTAGACATTTGTGCAGTCACAGAGACCTGGTTCAAGGCTGCAGAGAATACTCCAACCATATCGGGTTATACCTCCTTCCAGACATTCAGACCACAAACCGAAGGTATGAAAACTAAAGGATATTCATTAAAGATAAATACACCTCCAGAGTGATTAAACAGTATGGTTCACTGGAGGTACTTCAGGACCTCTCCATGAGTCAGGACATCCACTCTGCCTATTTGGATCTACTTGAGTCTATCAAGATACATCAAAACACCCTGGTTTTGGGCGACTTTAACTACGCATCCATTGAATGGGTAAATTACTCATGCTCTAACTCACTCGCCCAAAGGTTCCTCAATTTTGTTAGCACCAATGCACTGGGCCAGCTAGTTGACACCCTCACAAGGGGTGCCAACATCCTGAACTGGTGCTTACCAATATGGAGGACCACTGTAGCACCCACATGGTGAGGTCTTCCTAGTGAGATCTGACCACAAATCGGTCTCATTCGAAGTAACTGTCATGACTGACCCCCCCCCCCCCCACCAGCAGCAACTAAAATAAAAAATTTCTCCAAAGCAAATTATAACCTTTTATGGGATGGTATAAATAGCATTACTGCACCTTGCCTCTCAGATGGAGCTGGCAGCTATGTCGATTTCTACATCAGTGCTTTATACGAACACCTGTATAACTGCATTGGCTTGGCCGTATTTGATAGGACCAAAACAATCTCCTCAAAGAAGAGCAAACCTGCCTGGTGGACCACTGCCATTAACAGGCTTTACAATAAGAGGAAGAAACTGCTGTCTAAGAGTAAGAGGGCGTGAACTAAAAACTGGAAACATTCCCTGCTCAGTTTAAGCAAGCAAATAAGACTTCTTGTGAAGTCCTCCAAAGCAAACTACTAATCCAAATTAGCTTCCTCAATTAAGGACAACCACGAGGCATTCTTTAGTTACATTCATAACCTAAAAGAAAAGCCCCAGCTATGTGCTGAACTGGTAGTTAATGATACTACATATACTGAGCCTGTGGGCCTAGCTAATCTGTTAACTAACAGGTTCTGTGAAAACTTCAACCCCCTGTCCCTGCCACAAGTACACCATGACATCCCTAACATGTGCCCAATACCTCTACCTAAAGAACAGGTCATAAACGCTCTCTCTAAGGCCAAACACAGCATCTATGGGACCTTATAACATCCCAGGTTGCATCCTACTTGGGCTCATACAATAATTAGCAACACCACTGGGTACTCTTTTCAATCATAGTCTAAGCTCTGTCTTCATCTCAGCTGAATGGAAAATGGCCACTGTTATCCCCTTGCACAAAGGTGTTGCTTCCACTGACCCCAGGAACTATAGACCTATTAGCCGGACTAGCCTAATCTGAAAGGGCATGGACGAATCATCATGGACCTTATCAACAAAGACATAGGTAAACTTCAAACACTTGACCCTACTCAGTTTGGATTTGTCAAAGGGAGATCATGCCTGTTAAACCTTGTGGACTTCTTTGATACAGTCACCAAGGCCATGGATGGGGGGATCTGTGCATACAGCCTACCTAGACATAGCCAAGGTTTTTGACACTATCTCCCACTCAGGCATCATTGACACACTCCCCTAGCTAGGTATCACCCCTTATGTCATTAGATGGCTCACTAAGTGGCTCACTGATAGAACCCGTATAGTCAAAATAGGGGAATCCACCTCCAACAGTAGACCTGTAACCTGTGGTGTTCCACAGGGGTCAGTCCTGGCACCTCTATGTTTGGAATCTATCTCTATGACGTACAAGCTAAAACTTAAGATCTGTGGCTGACAAAGTTTGCTGATGACTGCATACTGGGAGTCATAGAATCTCCAAAAAATATCAATATGTTTATTTAACATTTGTTTACCAGGAAAGTCCGATTTGGAATGAAGCCAATTTTCAGCAGAAGCCTGGGAAGAAATGCTCTAGACACGTCTTTGTAACATGGGAGTAAACCAGATCACCCAGTGAAAACCCACATGAACACTAGGAGGACATGCAAAAGACATCCCAGGCAAGAATCAAACTAGAGAACATCTTGCTGTAAGGTGACAACACTACCGGTGAACCATTGTGCCGTCCAACAGCCTACACGATGGTCTTACACAAATAAATGATTGGTGCCAATGTTATGGCCTTAAACTCAGTGCAAAAAAAATGTATTATCATCACTTTTGGTAAGTGCGATGTTCCTGCTGACTACCACATCAATAACAACACCCTAAGTACACACTCAGTGCTGAGAGACCTGGGCACACAAGCTGACAATAACCTTACCTTTGATCACCATGTCTCCACAGTGGTAAGAAGGGCATGCTATATTGCTCATCTCATAAGTAAGGGCATTGCATCCAGAAAAATTGAAGTTATTGCTCTCTGTACTCTTCCCTCATCAGGCCAATAATTGAGTACAATGCCCCTTTTGGTATGTACCTTTCCAAGCACATGCAGCAATTGAAGAGACTACAGAGGTTCTTCACAAGGAAAATTCAAGGTCTTCAGCATCTGCCCTATTTGGATCATCTGAAATCACTGTCACTTTATTCTGTTTCATACAGACTACTCAGGGGCAATCTATGCTTTGCATATAAGGCAAACAATGACCCTGCTTTATTGGAAATGCTGCATATCTGCAAGTCAAATGATACACAGGTTACTCGCTCTAAAGACCCTAACCTGGTATGTGACATTAATAGAACCTGCTGGAGGGACAGCTTTGTCTCCCAGAGGTTGCCACACCTTTGGAATGGACTCTCACTTCATGTCAAACTGAGCACCTCATTGACTCTCTTCAAACACAATCTGGATGATTGAATAGGTAACCATAAATTCACCATGGGGGTTCCACCTGTGTCCCTCTTGGGGCAATTTGTGGTGATGGTTGAAATAAGGCTAGAACTTGGATAGGCTTGCAAGGGCCCCAGGGCTATTAGCCTTGGAACTTCCTGTGATCCTATTATCCTTTGCTGGAGTTCTTGTTCAAAGTCTACCTGCAATGTCACATTGTCTACATACAACAACTTTGTTGATCTGTCCAGTCTAATCCATTCTGTAATGTAGTCCATCACCAGTATGAACAGCAGTGCAGTCAGAATTGAACCCTAATGCACATCCACTCCCACTGAGATCCCCTCTGTGAGACAGAGCACTGTTTGTAATTGAGCCATTGAGTCATTGTATATACCTTCTTGCACTCAGTCTACCATTGTTTCTGGGACTTTGAACCACTGCAGTACTGCCCAAATCAGTTTTCTTGGGACCTTGTCATATGCTTTCTCAAAGTCTAGGAATTCTCAGTTGAACTCTTTCCTAATTTCTAGCTTGTTCTCAACTATGTGTCTCACATCAAACATCAAATCAGTTCAGCTGCATCCTATTCTGAATCTGAACTGCTCATTTCATATCTTACTTTCTACTACTTTCTGTATTCATTTACAAAATCACCCTCTCCAGAACTTTCATGCAATGTGACAGGAATTTGATACCTCTGTACTGTCTATAGTTGTAAATGTCCCCTTTGTTCTTGAACACTGGCACTAGTATGCTTGTTCTCCAGTCATATGGCATGCCTCTTTCTCTTCACAGGGCTGTGAGTATTGTCAGGAGCCATTTTTCCCTATTTCACTTAACATGTTTATCATATCTGCTGTGATCTCATCTGAGCCTGTCATTTTCCCTGACTTTATTTCCTTAATGCTTTTCTTAATTCTTCTCTGGTGGGTTCCTCCTCTTCTGTCATCGTAGGCTTTGTCTGGGGCAGTACAGCTTCTGTGAGGTTTTCTTAATTCAGAAGCTGCTGGAAGTACTCCTTCCATCTGCCTTTGATGTTCTGTGGTCTGACAAGCAGATTATTGCTAGCATCCTTAATGAAGGGCATCTGACTGTCTTTTTTTATATTTTTGTCTTTGCCTTGTAACCTGATATAGTTTTTTGTGCCATCTACTGACTAACTCTCTAGAAGCTGGTAGAGTGCCTCTGGTGCTTTGTTCTTCGCTATTGCAACTTATTTCTTAGTTTATTTGTTAACTAACCAGTATTCCTTCCTAGCCTGGTCCATCTTTTCTATCTCCTGGTTTTTTTTTCCTGCACTCCTTCTTTCTTTTGATGACTTCCTGGACTTCTGCATTTCACCATCAGCTTTTCTTATGTACCTTATTTCCAAATGTGGCTCAGTCACATAGCTGTTCTGTAGTTGTTATACATGAGGAGTTACAATTCTTCTTCCCTTCAACTTATTTCCTTTTCTTCTTGAGGTGCTAGTGCCTTCAGTAGTTCCCTGAACTCTAGTGCTTTTTCTGTAGTCAGCTTCCAGGTCATCAGCCTGGTCTCTATTGATATTAGAGCCTTCTCTCACAACTGCTTGCAGATGATTGGAGCAACCAGTGGTTTATGCTGTGGGCCGACTGTTTCTTGGGAGATGACTTTGCAATTACTGATTCTGCCCCCCAAAGCTCTTTCCTTACTAGGAGCAAGTCTACCCGAGTTACATGTTGGCCACTCTTGTATGTAATCTCGTGACTTCTCTCTTGTTGAACCATGTGTTGGTCTCTATCAAGCCATTTGCCAGACAGAAGTATAGGATGGCCTATCCTTCTTTATTCCTGTTGCCCCACCCATGTGGACCCAGGCATTTCTCATATCCTGTTCAGTCCGTCCCAATATGTGTATTCACATCACCCATTATCAACATCGATTCATAACTTCCAGACTATTCCATATAAATAAAAACTTTATTTAATAACATTGCTTTCTGAGGCCAAATAGCACTGCCCCTGCATTTAGGTTCTGTAGTGAGCACTATGTTTGTTTATTTAGCAGATTCACACCAGGTTCAGTCTACCCACTCTTTTTAATGAAACCCTGTTCTTCTTTCAAAATTAATTGGGGCAATATACAAATAATTCTGTTTACTAAGAATTTTGCATTGATTTTCAAATGTATTTACAAGGATATAGGCCTGAATAACTGTTCAGCATGGACTTGTCCTTATTTGGTTTTGTAAACATAAATACTTCAACAATGTTAGTGAGCCCGAAAAAGTTCCTTTATGCTCACAATCCATGAAAATTTCAATAGTTGTGCAACAAATTCCATTTATAAATACTTTGTAAAATGCTGCAATCAACCCATGTAATCATGGTGACTTTTCTGATGTTAATCCCTCCATGGCTGCCAAATCCACACCCTTTCACAATTTCCTGTTTAGTTTCTCTATTAGTCATGCAGCCAGCTTTGGTAGACGTAAGGTGCTAAAAGTAACTAAATGTTCTTCCTCCCAGATATATTGCTTCTCATATTTCTTCATAAAAACTTCATTGATTTGCTCTGTTTTAGGTACAATAGCACCTCTGCTATTCCTCACTGCAAAGATTGCAATTTTCTTTGCTCTTTCCAAAAGTATGTGAGTTATCATTTTTGGTGATGCAATCCCATTTGTCCAATAAAAAAATATATTTTAAATTCATCCAGAATTTGATAATGTAAATGGGCTGGATATATATCATTCCATTTTGTGGTTTCTATGTTGTGAATTTTATTATTTATATCCAGTTTAGGATATGCTATATATATAGTAGGAGGTTGCCAGGAAAGGCATAATTGTTTAGGACCATAACTGCATCCAGTGTGTCATGTACACTTTGAAATATATTATGTATTTTGTTCGTTATTAAATGTAACAGCTGTATTTCTGTGTATGATGAAAAAATATCAGAATATTTTAATAACTAAACCCCAGGATTCAATAAACGTGTTTTCCCATGCAAGAATAGTACAGCAACTCCTGCACAGAATATGGCCGCTGAGCAGTTCAGTAAACAAGGCTGAGGGCATGCACTAGCCTGCCAGCATTATTCTGGCACAGAGACCACTGAATAGTGCTAATTACCTCATTTTCTGGTGAAGCAGGCATCTGTGCCAGAACAGTGCCCATTGCAGAAATGTATTCAGTTACTAACCTTGTGCATTTCTGCAAAAATCAAAACAGGGGCATAACAGCTCAAAGTAAAGCATGTATTAAAACCATTAGGCATGCCAATTGCCAAAAATATGGCCATTGGCATGGAAAAGAGTTATAAAAATATGAAAATCAAAGTTTTTTTTTTGGCCAATTTCGGCCATTTAAGCATAGCGTAGTGGCACACAAACGAGATTGTGCCGAAAATAAAAAAAATGTGAAAAGACAATTTTAAGTGAAATCTGCATTTTGCCATTATAGTGCATAGCATGCAGAATCAAAACAATAACAGGTAACACTGGTTGCTAAGGGGAAAAGCTCTGGCCTAGTGGTGTAACAAGGGACTAAGGCAGTGGGATATGCAAATGAGTAAAATTTACTGAATCACAAAAATGGGAGACCATTCTCTGGCTGCACCTAACCATGTAGGAGCTATAAGGCAGTGGTGTAAGCAGGAGAATCAGCTGACATGACAATGGGGTGTGTCATGCTTGGTGTAAGTACATTGAAGTTCCACAGCTTCCATTTGAGATTAGCTAAGCACAGCTAAGCAAGGGGGTGTGCCTGAGGCTGTATTTCTTTATTCCATGAATTGGGCAGTGTGTTCACATCCAGGGGAGGGCCATTTCTGCTTAAAAGTGTTTACTTTAGCTATACAGGTTTGCGTGGTGTACACCAGGTCACATTTGGGCAGTGCTTAAAAGGGGTGGAAATGGGAAGTAAAAACAAACAAAAAACAAAAATGAGAAATAGCAGAATTAAAGCAATCAAGTACAAATAATATAGCTGGCAGGTGGAATGTATCATAGTCAGCCAATCATACAGGCAGCATCTGCAGCACAACAGTATAAACTATGCAAATACCTTACAATCTGTTTATTCCCACAAACTCTACACCATTGGTGTACACATTCAGGGGGAATTTTAACTGACAAAATGGTAGGGGTTGCTGTTGCTTTGACACATCAGTATGTTCTAGAGGCTGAGAGCGGTGAGGAGGATAATGCTGACAACCGCACCCAGACTGAGGAGGAGGAGAAGAGTGTTCAGATCCAGGGTAACCTACCAGGGGCTACATGATCTGGTGATACTAGAGCGCTACACAGAGGACAGGGACATACTTCAACAACTCATTGAGCTGTGCCGGCCTCACCGCAGACTCAGACCCAACAGAGGGGAACCCATCCCAGTGGATACAAAGGTATGTGTAGCCTTAAGAACAATAGCTACACATACTTTCCAAAGACCTACTGGGGACATCATGGGGGTCTCAGAGGCATCTGCATCCAGGGTACTCCACCCATTCCTGGATGCCATGTGATCACATGCTGGTGAGCACATTTATTTCCCCAGTACCCGTCAGGAGAGGACCAGCAATACATGTCTCTTCCACCGTGCAGCACACTACCCAGAGGTACTGGATGCCACAGACTGCAAGCACATTCACATCAAAACACCACCGAGTGAACAGGGTAGGGTCTACTTAAACCACAAGAGCTTTCACTCCATCAACTGCCAGGTCATGTGGAATGCCCAGGGCATTATCTTAATGTGTGTAATGGCAGCCCTGGAAGCTATCACGACTCCCACACCTGGCATTCCTCACAGCTGCACCAGGGATTTGCCAGGGGGGACATCCCATATGGCCCTCTGGTGGGGGATGCTGGCTATACACTGGAACCATGGATAATGACTCCCATCAGGAATGCACACACACCCACTCAAGAACGGCATAATGAGGCACATGCACAAATCAGGATCATTATAGAGTGTGCGTTTGGGATGCTCAAATCATGGTTCTGGTCCCTTAACATATCTGGTGGAGCCCTGCAGTACTCTCCAGCCACATGTGCACACTTGTTCATAGTATGTGCCATGCTACACAATATGATCCTGCAGAAACAGCTGCAGCAGGAACAGCATGGGGAAGGGCCACACAGTCCCCCACCATTGCCAAAGTCCCCACAGGCACAGAGGGACTTGGAGGAGAAAACCCCTGAACCAGCTACTGTAGACAGATGGAGGCCTGCCCAGCACACCCTGGCCTTGGCAAAAAGACAACGCATAGCACACACCCTGACAATGTAGGGACCCAGGGACTGACATCTCTCTCTGACTTGCATACATATTAAAATGGATTCCACACACATCACACTTCGTGTACCTTACCATGTATAGGCAGTGTACTGCGTGCATATGACATAAGCAGCCCTCAAGCACCTCACAACTGTTGCAGGCACAAGGTAAGTCAGTCTTCTTAACAATAAATGAATGGATTAGTATGTTCTGGTAGCATATCTATAGTATTGCTACATGCATGCAAGGGAATGGGATGGTCGTCTGGAATAGCAGCAGACAACTGACAGCTATGTGGGACACCAGGAAATGTTTCCCATTACTGGCCTCCCCACACTATGCAGTAGTACCCAAGGTGCCAAATCCCACTGCAGAATATGTGGGGGGCCAACTAACTGGAGTTCACAGGTCACAGACATGGACATCAGTGTGGGGATCCAATACCCACCCCCTCAGCTTCACCCAGCAAGTCAGCTGTAGAAAGCCATAAAGAAATGTCTGTCAAAGCCCAAAAATGGTGACAATGATGAAATACCCCCCTACAGACTTACAGAGTGATAGCACAGCAGGTCTTGCAGTTGCAGTAAGGCTCTGAAGGGTCAGAAGTCTGAAACTCAATTGTATACCATTACAATCTGACCTGTGGTCTTTAGCGATATGCCTCTAGTTTCCAAGACAAGGCACACTACTATGGTAAATGGAACCAAAATGTAAACCAAATATCAGCACAGTCTGTGCAAATGAGTACAGTTGACAGGTGTGCCCATAGAAATGCAGTAACATGTATGTTTGCAGGGAAATAGCAGCAGAGCACACATTGCCAGGGCTGTCCCAATCAACATGATAACTTGTTGCATGTCCACAATATGCAGGGGTGAATGAGCTATGTATGGTCTGGTGAATCTGGGCATACTGGGGCAATGCAGCAATTACCTCATGTACACAGACAGCCCTCTCCTCCTACCACCCAACACTACAACCTGTGAGAGATGCACTTACATAGCCAAACTGGAAGCAAAGCTCTCTACACCCAAGATTGTGCTAAACAGTCAAGAGGAGAAGGTTAACACCCACACTATACCTCAAGCAACACATAGCCCTTCTAAACTCACACCACCAACATCCACACATAGCAACACTAAATCCACATATGCGGAGGCCCTTAACTGTAACCTGCCCAAGCAACAAGGACCACTGAAGCTGAAATGCAAACAAACACCAATCACAACCAAAGTGTCACATAGCTCACAACACCAGTGTACCATCCAGCAACAGCCCCTAAGGCAAGACAATGTATCTAACACTTTAGTCATAGGTGACTCTATAGTCAGTCACACTGATGTCCCACTCACCAGGCTGAACAAGGAGAACATTACAGTGAGCAGCCAATTGGGTGCCAGGATCCGCCACATAACTCATGCACTCAAGTCACTCCACAACAAGTACAAATATGACTCCGTCATTGTCCATGTTGGAGTGAATGACTTGAGATGTTCTCCCTGGACTACATGAAAAAAGACATGGAAGAGCTCTCAGATCATGTGACCCAGACAAGTATGACACTAGCCCTGAATAGCATCCTGCCTTCGCCCAGAATGATACCACAATACAAGGACAAAATGATTGACTTCAACAACTGGCTAAGCTTCTGGTGTCATTCAAAGGGGATCCAGTATCTGTCTGCCTAGGACGACATGATCAACAGACTACAATGCTTTGGCAGAGATGGTCTGCACCTGTCGCCCCTGGGATTCAGGTTACTGCTAAGGCTCTTGCCACCCCTATAGTGCCTTTTTTAGGCAAAGTTCAAAGGACAAAACCACCACTGTAACAGGCACATGCATGCAAAATCTGAAGATAATGCTACTCAATGCTAGAAGTCTAAACCTCAATATTCACTCTCTCAAGGCACTCCTAAAATGTAGAACATCGATATCTGTGCAGTAACTGAGACCTGGTTCAAGGCTCCAGAGAGCACCCCTGCAATACCAGGCTACAACTCTTACCACACTTTTCGGCCACTAAACCAGGATCAAAAAACTAAAGGTGGAGGAGTGTCCATATTCACCAAGGATATTCACACCACCGGCTTAGTTGCCCAACACAATGCATCTGAAATTCTCCAGGTGCAACTAACACCAGATAAAACTGCAATCCAAACTGTAGTTTGCTACATATCCTCACCATGCCCCAAGATTCTCAATACACTTTTCTAAAAATATTAATATACAACCAAACACCCTAATACTGGGTGATTTCAGCTACCCTGCCATTAACTGGGAAAACTACTCGTGTACCAACACCTTTGCAAAACGGTTCTTGAAATTTATACATTCCAATGCCCTAGATCAACTAATCCATAGTCCCACCAGGGGCTGCAATATCCTAGAGCTGGTCATTACCAACATGGTAAATCGATGCTCCACACCTATAGCCAGCCCCTCATTGGTCAGGTCAGACCATAAGCTAATCACCCTTAACATCCACATCCCACCCCCACCCCAGTAAGGAAACCTCCATACAAAAACGTCTCCAAAGCCAATGTCATGCTACTCAAGTCAGAAGTTGCAAACTTCATGACACCCATGCAGATGGGAACTGAAAGTTTGACTCTTGAGTCCTACACTAAGGCACTGTATGAGCACATCCACTCATGCATGAATTGTGCCATCCCAAATAGAACTAAGATGCTCTCCTCCAAAAAAAGGAAGCCAATCTAGTGGTCCCCTGCCATAAACAAACTACAACAAAAGGGAGAAACTGCTGTAGAAAAGAGGAAAATCCCAGGATGCAAAAAACTCCCTTACCAGCCTCAGTAAGAAGCTGAGATCCCTCAAAACATCCTCCAAAGCTAGTTATGAAAATAAAATTGCCAAAGATTCCAAAGACAACCACAAAGCATTCTATAGCTATGTCAAGAGTCTAAATGGCAATGCTCAGATCTGCTCTTTGCTACAACAGAATGTCATTAAATATACTGATCCCAAGGATATTGCCAATATCCTGGCAGATCGATTCAGTGCCAACTTCCCCATCCTTTCACCCCCTAAATGGCCCATCTCAATACCGGAAGATTGCCAAATTCCAGTAATAATGGCCACACAGGTAAAAAATGCAGTCTCCAAAGCTAAGAATACAGCACCATGGGACCAGATGACATCCCAGGCCGTGTACTACATGAACTACAAAATGAACTGGCAGCTCACCTAAGTGTCATGTTTAATCATACCCTCACCTCAGGCTTCATGCCCACTGAGAGGCGCACAGCTACAGTTATCCCACTCCACAAGGGAGGATCCACCTTGGATCCCAGGAACTACTGCCTCATCAGTCTGATGAGCCTGATCTGCAAGGCCATGGAACGTATTATCATGGAACTTATAAATAAAGACATTGGCAACCTTAAAACACTGAACCCCACCCAGTTTGGGTTCGTAAAGGCCTGATCCTGTCTCCTGAACCTGACTGACTTCTTTGAATCAGACTCTAGAGCCGTGGACAAGGGTAAGGCAGTCCACACAGCCTATCTGGACCTTGCCAAGGCCTTTGACACCATCCCCCACTCTGGAATCGTAGAGAAACTTACTAAGCTGGGCATTAATCCCTACGTCACTCGATGGGTTGCCAACTGGCTTACTGACAGAACCCACACTATAAAAGTAGCTGACTCCAAATCCAGCTCCAGACAAGTGACAAGTGGAGTACCTCAGGGTTCAGTCCTGGGACCTCTCTTGTTTGGCATTCACTTCTCTGAAGTACAGGCCAACACTAAGGGACTGTAGCTAACAAAGTTTGCAGATGACTGCAAACTGGGAGCCATTACTGAATCCCCAAATTATGCGGATACTCTACAAAATAGCCTTATAGAAACAGATGCTTGGTGCCAGAGCCATGGGCTCAAGCTCAATGCCAAGAAATGTATAGCTATCCCCTTTGGGAAAAACATGTACTCATAAATTACCACATAGGTGGCAGTACACTAAACACCAAAAGTGTGATAAGAGACTTAGGGACACAGGTGGACAGTGGTCTCACCTTCAATAACCACATTGCCACAACAGTCAAGAAATCCTTCTATGTGGCACACCTCATCACTAAGGGCTTTTTATCCCAAAAAAAGGAGGTAATTGTCCAACTGTACTCATCCCTCATTAGACCCATTATAGAATACAATGCATCATTTGGTATGTACCTCTCAAGACATCTCCAACAACTGGAAAGGCCGCAGAAATTCCTCACTAAAAGAATCACAGGTCTAATGCAGATGCCCTATGCTGACCACCTTAAAAAACTCCAGCTATACTCTGTTGCATATAATCTACTCTGAAGTGATCTCTGCTTAACATACAAGGTCATGTCAAACCCAGAGCTGTTGGACATGCTACACTTAAAGAAATCCCAATCCCTCAGAGCCACATGCTCCAGGGATCTAAACCTTGTCATCACAATAAACAAAACGTGCTGGAGGGATAGATTCCTGACTCAGAGACTCCCCAGACTCTGGAATAGACTGCCCATACATGTCAAGCAGAGCACCTCTTTGGCCCTCTTCAAAAGGAACCTTGATGATTGGATGGGAGAAAGGAAATTCATCCCGGGGATCACGTCAGTTCCCCTGCTAGAAGGGGTCCAGGGAAGTAAATAGTGTGGGAAGAAATAGCCAGGGAATTGTTATGGCTAGGCTTGTAGAGGCCCTAGGGTTGGTAGCCTAGTACCAACCTATGAACCTGTGAACCTATGAACCTATGTATATGTGTGGTTAATACTGTCAGGATGTGGCCAGCACTTACTCTCAGCTGTTATTTTGTATTGGCCTAGGTACAGTGCTGTCTTTGATAGGGCCATGTTCCAAGAACTGCAGTACCAAGTATTCTGCATATCAGCTATACCTATGGCAGGAGTTGTACACACTGTCCAGATGTCAATATCTGTTAATGCAGGAAAGCTGTACAGGTCATGGACAGGGGAACCCACATATGGACAGTACACAGCTCAGAGTAACCTACACTGTGCCTACCATACCTCTCAACTGCACAGACCTATTGCAGAATGCCCAGAGTAACACAAAATAGTGGTTGTCTGGCAATTCATTGGCAAAGCATGCAAGACTATAGTCAGAAAATAATGACAGATTGTAGTGTCAGACTTCTTATCCTATAGAAACATGCATGCTAATGCAAAACCTGTTATTCAATCAACTTTCTAGGTTTGTAAGGCCAGTACTTAAAAATGGTCCCTATATTTAGGCATCTTTCCCCAATCACTTATGGCTTTGTCCAGATGTCTGGCTCTCAGACATTGAGAGGTATGTTACCTAGTAAGACAGCAAGTACCTAAAGGTCAGTGTACTGCCAGTGTATAAAAGGCTGCCACCTTTCTGTGTCAGCACTGACAACATGTCACTGGCCAACAGCCATACCCCTGGAATGAAACATGTTGTCACAGAAGGAGCACAAGTATGCCTTGTATATCTGTTCTGCTTGTCCTAACATTGCATTTGCCTGCCAACTATTTGCAAAACAAGAAAGGGTCATGTCAAAACAACAATGGCAGACAGTGAGGAAGCAGACATCAAACCCATACGAGCAAATAAGCAATTACCAAATGGATCTTCCAACTGTCTATATTTGGCAGAACATTATTAACACCCTGTCCCCATGTGTGGGCCTTTGTCTGTCTGTCATATTTGGGTCTGTCCAGATGTCATTCTGTAATGGTATGACAGCTAGGCTCACATGTAGCCTCATAATAACATATAGGAACACACACCGTTTAAGGACCACAGCAAATTGTGTGGTGCAATGATGGACAACCTGCTAAATAGGTACACTCAGAGGTGTGGCATCCACAACCCTGTGTGTGATGTAAGGGCATGTACCCCATCCACATCAGAATTACAAATACATAGCAGCTGCCACTGTGGCCAAAGCCTGTGACTGGACTACAGAAGGTCAAAGAGACACATATAAGGGGAAATGGAACCACTGGCCAGTCAAATGGAGAATATGCACACCAGAACAGATTGTGCAGTAACATAGGTGCCAGGCAGTGTAAGGAGTCAGTAAACATCACCTGCAAATACACAACACAACAAAACAAAACCCAAGCAATGGACACCTCTGAGCCAAAATTACATGAGAACTCCAGAAACCTACACACCACAGACCATGTAGACTCCACATACCAGGGTCTTGCAAACGCTAAGGCCTTACCCCAAACCCCAAACACCTACCCTACACAGATAGGCTAACAGCACTGTTCCATTACCA
>NC_056726.1:716557369-716704869 GCF_019279795.1 Protopterus annectens
TGTGTGTGTGTGTGTGTGTGTGTGTGTGTGTGTGTGTGTGTGTGTGTGTCAGATGGCTCTAACATGTTAAAGGCCTCTGAACCCACCACAGGCAATCCTAACAGCCCCTGCAATTGTTACCCATTTCAATAGTAGTGGAAGACCCTGCCACACTACAGTACCGCTGTGCTATCTATGCTATGTATCTAGCACTATCATGTGTATATCTGTGCAGGTAGGGTTTGTGTTCAACCCTTTGTCAGCTGCCCCATGTACAGGACTATGACTCTGTGTGCACTACCAGCATGAGAGGCCAGACATGCATATGAGATAGCAGACACACATGCTGGTGATTGTCAGGTTAGACTAACACAGGCTGGCCTGTGTCAGGAATACATACCTCAAACCTGTCATACACAGTACCAGGCATACCCTCATCAACTACATGATGGTTGAGTAGATGTGACAGAAATGGCAGGGGCAACAGGTACTGATAGATAGTTAAAGTAATGGCTAAGGTTGTGAGGGACCTAGTGCCAGTACTCAAGTAACCTCCTCTGTATGTGTGAGCCTGCGGTCCGACAGAACACCCAGGTGACATGTATGAAGGCTAAGTGGCTGTGTCAAGGGTATGTATGCAAGGTCACACTGTTTGTGTGTGTGTGAGTGTCTGGAGGGGTGATGTTCAACTGGGCCATGCAGAGGAGCTGTGCGTGTCTGTTGGTGACTGGCCTGTGATAGGGATGAGTGTTTGTCTGCACACCATCAAGTGATATGGATGCCTGACACAGGCCTATGTTGGACAGCCCTGGACTGTACATGGCAGGATGTATGGTTCACTGTCTCCCGGCAGGGACATGTTAACTAGTTCTGCCAGGAGTATCACTGGCACCGCCAGGCTCAAGCATAGATACAGTACTACTCCCTGATGTTGACTGCTGTCTGTTGGATCTGCAACCCTGATGGAACTGGCCAGCACAATGTGCCTATGGCCTGCTCTGGTGTGTTGTGGACAGCCCCCTCTCTTTGGTAGTGCTGTTGGTACCGCCATTACGGGACTGTGAATGTGCATGGGGACGTGGGCTCACAGCTGATCATGTTGCTGACCTATGTCCACCTGGCACCACCACATGCTCAAGCACAAACATGCATGGTTGAGCAGTGACAATGACTCACCCCCCTGTCTATCCATGACATTGGCAAGATAATGTATGGCATCAGAAATGCTGTGGAAGTCATCACACATGGCAGGGAGTGCTGCACTCGTGACCCTGCGCATCTGCCTGGTGCTGCAGTGAGTAAGTTCCTGTGCCTCCATGACAGACCATAACATGCATCTGGTGAAACCTGCTGTGGCACTTGTGACAGGGGGTTGATGGGCAACAGTCCTCTGTCAAGCATCCCTGTCCATCTGCTTGTGTGTAACTTCACCTTCTCCCTGCCTAAGACTGGTGTCTACACTTACACTTGCCATACTCAGCACACTAGCCTGTTCCATGCCACCATCCTTAACCTGTCCATTATCCATGGCTGCTGGAGACAGACTGGGTATGTATGGGCATACTGGCTGTGTGTGGGGACATGGTGGGAAAAAGTAGGATTCCAAACAATGGTATGGATTCAGGCAGCAACAACCCCACCTGTACCTCACTATGACTATACATCATCATGGGAGTCCACTAAGACACTGACATCAGGTAGTGAGGGGGAGGAAAACCAATCCCTGTGTTCATCTGTGAGGGGAAGACAACATATGTAAATTAATACCCTGCAGTATTATGTTTGCTGATATGTACGTGCACACACACACACACACACACACACACACACACACACACACACACACACACACACACACACACACACACACACGCACACAAGCACACACGCACACACACACACACACACACACACACACACACACACACACACACATATCCACACACACTCCTGGTATAGTCTGGCACAGCTGTGACACATGTGCCCTTTAGGGTAGACATTATGGTAGTTCTGCCTGCCTCAATCCATCTCTTTCACTGCTAATGTAAGGCAAACAACACAGAGTGACAAATCCTACTGTGTGATGGGCCTAGTAGCAGAATGGTAATTGTGGCCACGACCAAGGCTATTGGAGTGAGCTATACAGTGTCACCAAGTGCATATGCATGTACTGTAAGAGCTGACTTACTGCTATGCAAACCACACACAATGACAAAGTGTAATGATATGTGAGATAACTGATGAAGGGACAAGTCTATACACTATCACTGCAGTACCTACACAGTTCAGACTCACAGGGATTAATTTCAGATAACATTGCAGGCCAGTCTGCAATACATACATACAAGAAACATGTAAAGTTCTAGGTGCATAGCCTCATAAGATGATACCAGACTATTGGCCTGATGCCCTCATAAGTCTGACCCAGACTTTCGCCCATATCCCTTCCAAGCCAGCACCTGTTTCCCCTGTCCAGCTAGGACACACACTGGATCCCAGGGGTGTCCCATCCATTTCCCATGCAGTCATCCAGCTTCTTCTTCAAGAATGCTATACATGTACTCTGCTAGATATGGGAAGGGAGTGTATTTTACAGATGGTGTATTTTGTGGGACACTACATTATCCCGCCAACAAGTACTATACCTGTCACAGACCAGGTGCAGAAATACCATCAAGGTTGGCTTGGAAATGGCTTTGTATGCCAGACACAGGTCACTTATGATCAGTCTGTATGAGACTGATGACAGAGACAGGGTTTTCAGCCTACCTATATTGGATAGGTGTTACAGACCCTGGATTTGCCATATTAGGAACCTCTGTGGTGTCTGCAACTGCTGCATTTGCTTGGCATGGTACATGTCAAAGGAACCATTGTACTTGGTAATGTGTCTGATAAGGGTGGAGTACAGGAAGGTTGTGGCCTCCTGGCTCCTGGATGACATACCCGTATTTGTGAGGTGGGCCATGTAGATAGCCTTCTGTACAATGATGCCCACATGGTGAAAAACTGTCAGGTTGCTAGCAACCTTGGTGGACAAGTCACCTCACACCTGATTGCATGCTCAGTACATTATTTCTTTCATAATTAGTGTGGATATCTGCAACAGCAGGGTGAATGATGCCTCTCCTGGCATTCAGTTTGTGGAAATGCTTCTTGAACCAGTCATTAATTGGGTGAGGACCTCTTGGGGGATCCTCACATCAGTAGGGGAATGTAAGACAGTGACCAGCTTGCAAGCATCTGTACACCTGGTCAGCCACAGGCCACTGCTTTTGTCCTGTACCTCATATACGTACATCTCAAACAGTAGAGGCCCCTAGACTGATCCTTGGAGTGCACCTATTTGGAAGACTCTACTACTAAAGGTTGGTTCCTTTATTTTGATCGAGTGGGTGCTATCATTGTGCCAACTAGCTACCCATCTGGTAACATACAGGTTGATGCATAGCTGTGTAGGTGTATGTATCCTGACCACCTGGAGGTAATTGTGGGAGAATTGGGCTTGGTAAAGGTAGGCATTTTTCACCATCTTCCACTCGTCCTTGTGTTTGTTGACCACTTCAGAGAGGTCGACCAGGTTTAACAGGCCTGATCTCCCTTTGGCAATACCATGCTGTGTGGGCTCAGTCATTTTGAGGTTGTTGATATCCCTGTTCATAATGTCCTTGATATTGCCTTCCATGCCCTTGCAGGCTAGTTAGGCTGATGTGCATATGTTTGGCTGGGTCGGTGGATTGCTTCACCTTTGTGTATCGGGATGACAGTGGCTGTCCTCTGTGCAGATGGGATGACACTGGTGCTCAGGCTTTGGTTGACTACAGTGCATAATGGACCTGAGAGCTCATGTCTGTGTTCATGTAGGATGCAACCAGGGATGGTATCAGGCCTATAGAGACTTCTGTGTGCTGCCTTTGAAAGGGCATTATGGACCTGCTTCCTGATGATGAAGGGAGGGGGGGCAGGTGCTGTGCATGCACATGTGTACTGATGGGGAGACAGGGGGTTGATGTTTACACTTCAACTGTCTGCATCTAGTTGCCTATACCTATGCCGTATGTGTATGTGGTGTTACTGACCATCACTACAGAGAAAATTTGTGTGTTAACTCTGGGATTGCATTCACATGTATGGAAGGCCTAATGATTGGCCTTGGTAGATGTGTCCAATTTGCACTCAAAGATAGCCTTAGGGTAATTCACCTGTGACCTTATTTGCTTGTGCAGACCAAGGTGACATTGCTTCCAATTAGGCAACTATTCCTTCTTGGCCCTGTCCAGCAATTATTTCCACCTATTATGTTATTTGTGTATTGCTGCTGTCTATCACAGATGTTTACCCTACCTTGAGGGAGAGATGATGTTGTCCTGTCAGGTATTGCTGAGCTCATACAGTTATGTAGGTGCCCACATACTATTGTAGTGTGGGCCTGGACACTACTGCTAGTTCCAACTGATGTGATGCTGACCTTAAAGCTACTTCTACCTGCTCTGAGGAGAGTTATAGTCATTTGTATAATATTAATTTTGTTTGAACCTGACAGAGGGGGCAGGCGTGATGGTGACCTGAACAGTGATGGTTATGTGGTCAGATCTTACCAAGGATGATGACAATGTAGGAGTGCTACAGTGGCTACTCATGTTGGTTAGGACCAGGTACATGATATTTCCACCTGAAGCAGGAGTGTTGATCGGCTAATTCACTGCATTGCCATTGACAAAACTGAGGAATGTCTGTTAGTTCATGTTCAGGTGGCATAGGTCATGCACACTATGGTTGGGTTGCTGAAGTCACCCAGGAGCAGGGTAGATGATTGAATCCTGACAGATTCCAGCAAGTCTCAATAGGTGTGGTGGGTGTCCATAGTCATGGTTGAAAGCCTGTAGTTAGCTATGATTTGAGTATGTGTTTTGTCAACTGTTAACTGCACTTGGGATGTGTCCCATGCATCATACTGTTTGGCCAGCCTGAAGGTATGTATGTGTATGATAATGTTCAACACTCTACCTTCTGTGGCTTTGCAGCCTTCCATTTGGGGTCTAAATATATGATGGGATGAGTAACCTGGAAAGGTTGGTGTGCTCTCCATAGCTACAAAGCAGGTGTCAGTGACTGCACAAATGTCAGCATCCTACAGGACAAGGTACGCTTGCAGTGGCATGCGTTTCATGCTAAGACACTTAGCTCTTGTTAGAGCAAGACATCTGCACAAATGCACACATAACTGGTGGGCAAATACTAGAAAATAGTGTCACTTCATGAATCTAGCTGAAACACACTTAGTTGCCAGCAAAAACGGTGTCACATTCACAGGTCTACTCTGCAGGATATGATATCTGAAAATCAAATGTATGCTGTTATGTTATGTCTTCAGTCTTTAATGGGTTGCCAGTGATGTGCCAGACAATACACAACTGTATGAGGCATTGACTACAAATATGAGGCAGACATGTGGTTAGTCTGGAAAACTCTGGACAGTTGTCAGGTATGGGCTCAGTATATAACATACAGCTCAATGCACACTTCTGCACCTGTTGTGTACTATTTACATAAAGTATATGTCCCTTACATTTGTAAGACAAGAATATGTATCATAATAGAATTCACAGGTGACATATGAATATTTACAACATCCCAGGTAACTTTCCTATCAGTGTCACACTCAGTATTGAACAACAGACACTCCAGTAGTAGTCATACATGAGCTGACCTTTGCTGGGTGACTCAGGGGCCATAGATGTGATCCATGTCAATGCAGACAGGGCAAGCAGGAATGGCCATAGGTGACAGACAGCAACATGTGAGTCCAGCAGGTCTTGTTGCGACCTAGTGTTTAACTTCCTATTTGACATTATTGCATCTCTCCTTCTGCACTCCATTATAAGCTTACATGATTGATATGCCTGTTATAGTGCTGAAGAGTTTCATCAGAATAAAGCAAATTGTTAAGTTTGCGTAGTCTGAGTCTGTCTTTGTGTAGATGGGTTCAGACCTTTGTTGCATATGCAGCAGCTTGCCTTTTGTAGGTAATGCTAATGAGCAGGTGATGGCTTGTGCACCAGTTGGTGTCTCCGTGTCTATATCACATAGTCGAAGTTCCATAACTCCGAACACCTAATGCTCGAACCATTATGTTCGAAGTTACAGAACTTCGACTACGTAAAAAAATAAATAAATAAATAAACAGACAACAAAATAAATTGTTGTAAACAGGGGACAAGCCCCCCGGCACCCCCAAGCCCCCTGCTACTTAAATATACCAACTCCGAGATCGCACCACATTGAAGTAAATGGAAACCTCTGCTTATGGAGATTTCCATTCAAATGCTCAAACTTTTACAAATTCGAACATATGGCCTCGACCATATGTGGTTCGAACTTGTAAAAGTTTGACTACTTGATAGGAACCCAGTGTCTCCCACTTGCTAATTGCATCCTGAGCATCTGTGTTGTCTTTCTATTAGCCAATGCCATAGCAACACAGTGCTATAATTAAGTCCTTCATGTGGGCCTTGCCCCTTTTCCTTGCCTGTGTGGAGGACATTATGGAGGTGTGGGGGCTACAGCTTCACAGACGGTAGGTGGAAATCTCTCTCAGGACAAGACATGTGGACACAACCCAACAACATGGAGGACAAAGCTTCAGAATTGGGTACAGATTGAAAGCAAATATTGCTGTTATAGAGGATTGCTAGATTAACAGGGTTTGTCTGGACAAACATTTTCTGCATGACTTGATGTCTGACAGTGATATGTCTGTGATATACCTCTCAACTGTCCAGATGTCCGCTGACTGCCCAGAGCTTTGCCTGTCATGTTTGGTCTGTTCCTCAGACAATTTCTGTTTTTGATAAATCAGTAGGATAATGTGAGGATTGTAGTCAGTAAATGTTGACATCCACTAGTGTTTCAGATATCATATCTTTCAGGGATGTTATGTTACAACAAACCCTGTAACACCAGCAACTGTTTCAGTATGTAACACCATTATGTGAGATATGTCCCTGTTTTCAGCCCCCTGACCACCAAGTATGTCATGCTTTTTCCAGATGTCTTGCAGTAAGAGGTTCAGAGGTGTGCTATATCATTATTTAGAGACTGCACTCCTGATATCATCCCAGTGACTTAGCGGACTTCTGGAAGTAGTATGCGGCAGTGGCCATAAATATGGTCCCACACTCTGGACATTCTGTGGAAATCTGTACAGTTGCGAGTTATGTATGTCTGGCCATTGTTAACAGACTGCCAAGACTTTGTAGCAGTGTTGTGTGTAAATGTTTGTTGGGCTGAGTAGGGAGAATAGTAGAAGTGAGTGTCATAGATCCTTTTCTATCTGATTGTGCATGCTCTTATAGTTGCTGGTGGTCTATCAACTGTATATGTTTGTAGGGGCAGACTGAAAAATGTCCTGTAACACCTCAGGATTCACAGTAGACTGTGAATTGGGCCAGTATATGTCAGTGTAGTGTGACTGGCAATCAGATATGTTTGTTCAAATAGTCGTTTGATTCTAGAGTTTATTTGGGGTACTGGTATGTTGCTGTGACAGTGGTGCAAATGGTTGTGGGGGGATATTTTCGCACCAGTATCACTTTTCCCTACAGTTCCATCCCTGTAGTGCATGATATATTTGGAAATACATGGGTAATTCACCAGAGCTGATTTGGGGTAATGCCGTGTTGATCTTACTGTAGTTCAGAAGGTGCTGGGTGAAATGGCTGGAAGCTCTTAGTGTTTTTTCTCTTCTGTTACATGACTGCAGTCATACCTCTCTCCTGTCCAGATGTCTAGACACTGTCCAGATGCGTGGCGCATATGTAAAGTCTGTTCCCCATAACAGTTGTGGGTTTGAGAAAAATCATTGGGATGATGTGGGCATTGACATCAGTAAATGATGACATTCATTTGTGTTTCAGACCTGGAATCTGTCAGGGATTATATGTTAAATCAAACCATACTACTCTAGCAGACTTCTACATGTATAACAGCCATATTTCAAATATGTCACTATTGTTTGCCCTTTATCCCCCCACTTTGTCAGGCTTTTTGCAGATATCTTGCAGTAAGAGGTTGGTTTTATATATATATATATATATATATATATATATATATATATATATATATATGTATATATATATATATATATATATATATATGGGTCTCCTACGTTAGACCGGCAATACACAAAACTGACACCCACAGCACCAACACCACAAGAACGAAACCACAAAAACATGAAAGTTCACATGCCTGACAACCACAATCCCGACAGTTAACAGACAAAACATTCGCTTTTCCACACAACACACACACAACACAAGCACACCAACAACCTAAAAACCTACACTACACCTTACACACAACTATCTATGCACTAACCTTAACCCAAACCCTAACCCTAAGGTCCGTCACTATCACACAGTTACCTTACCCGCAACCTAACCCTAACTCACTTAATTCACCCCTAACCCTCAAGTCCCTTACTATCGTACACTTACCTTACCCACACCCTAACCCTAACTCACTTAATCTGCCCCTAACCTTAACTCCTTCACTATTGCACACACACCTTACATGCACCCTAACCCTAAATCCCTCATTATCGCACACTTACTGAGTTGCACTCACACGTTTCCTATGTCAGTGTTTTTGCTGTCGGGATTCCGAGTTGTCGGTTATCTGCTCTGTCAGTCTTCTAGCGTCAGTGATGTCATTGTCAATGTTCTGAGCTTTCAGTCTAATGTAGGGAACCTATATATATATATATATATATATATATATATATATATATATATATATACACATATATATTATATATAGTTTGGGTATATATTATTTTCTGGAAAGAGTTATTCATTTGACTTGTAAGAATCCATGTCTATGGTTTATAACATTTAAAATAGGTGGGGGACTATGCCCCCCACATCCCCCACACCCCCCTTACTATATATACTAACTCCAGGATCACACTACAGTAGGGAACAGGCCATATACCTGTTTAGATTGAATGAGTTTCAGTCAAATGAGTTTTCCGTGAAGTAAGCCTTCAGTGAATTGTGCTCAGTCAATTCCTTTTTAGTGAAATGTGGCTTTGACAAAATGAGTTTCAGTGAAATGTGTTTTCTATCAAAGTACACCCATATATATATATATATATATATATATATATATATATATATATATATATATATACATATATATATATATATTTGTATTTGTGTTCAGTTCATATATACATATATATTTATATAGGAGTACTATTTTCCCTTATGTAAAATGACTGTAGTGCATGATATGTTTGTCAAAAGATTACACATTCCTACAGCACAGGTGGTGTAGAGGTACATTGCTGTGATTGTAGTGTACATGGTCCTAGGTTCAAGACTTGGAAGTGATTACTTTTTTCATTAATGTTAAATGACCAGAATGCATGATATGTTTGTAAAAGCATTACACATTCCCACTGCTTGGTTAGTGTTGGATGGTGTAGTGGTATGTTGCTGTGATTGTAGTACCAGCATCCTGCGTTTAAGCCTTGGCAGGGCTGATTCTTTTGTTGCTGGGCAGAGCAAAGGCTGATAAAGGCAGTTTTAAGCAGTCGTAAGCTGGTTTGCACAGTTTTGTGTAGAGCTAAGCAATGCTAATAGATGGTTAACCCTCTTTAGCTTCACTTAGCACTTCCTACTCCCACTTATACCTGCTCTAAATTTAATTAAAGAGAAGAAAAAAAGGGTGATAGGAAAGTGGTGAAATGGGGGCAAGCATGGGGTAAAACATTAGGAAAAACAGCTAGGGATGCGCAGGATGGGAGTAGGAAAGGACCATAGCTCTACATTTCTTCTGCAGAAACAGCTGTGAATAATGTGTAGAATATGAAATTTACAGGCTCACACCTCACAGGTAGAGATGCTGGTGACAGACATTTGTAGACTAATTTGTGGCTAGATTGATTAATTTCACTGTACATGGGGAAAAATGTAGAGCTGTGTATGGGGCAGTGAGTTTTTGTGGGACAAATGCCCTTTATTATTTTTAGGTGAGAGTGGGATGTTGGGGAAGGGTTGTAGGTATTTCTGGGGAGGTAGATTGGGTAGGAAAGGTAGGATATGCAGACAGACAAGACACACAAATCAGCAGACAGGGGCAGTATATGACACATGAGGGGGTAAACACCTTGGATGGGGAGGGTGGTTGGGTATCAGAGGCCCATGAGCCCCCAAATGGATACAGTAGGACTGAGGTCCTCACCCATAGGCAGTCAGCAATGCACCTTCATGGCCCTGAAGGTGGCTGCGCTGGGGGCTGGACAAGAGAGATGGCCTGCCCCTCGAGGTGCACCAGCTGGCCCTTCATCTGGCGCAGCTGCCCACCCACCTCAGAGTGGATGAAGCTGTGCACCATGTCCCAGCACATTCTGCGGGTGATGTACTCTGCTCTGCATCCATGCCCAGGGGGGATGGTCCCAGGAGGTTCCACCTGAAGGTGGTGCAGTACCGGCACTGGAGGATGTTCTGGATTGGATCCCAGACATGCTGGGGACCGGTGCTACAGCCAGATGGGGTGGGACAGGCAGATCCAGCGGGATCTGAGTTAGGTTTTTATTGTACTTATATGACACAGTGCTCTACTACTGCATATGCTGTAGATGACTATTAGTCTGGCAAACATTTCTTTATTTGTTAGACACAGAACACAGTAAACAATTAATCCATCTTATTTATTTCACTGTATGCTACAAGTTAGATCTGTACTCACCAGCCTGTCAGCGTAGCCTTGTCAGTCTATCCACATGAGTCTCAGCATTGCTAGCCCTCTCAGCTGCAGCTGTAGGGGGAGAAAACAAACATTATCTATACCTGTCTATCACATACTCAGGCTAGGATTTGGTACAGCTATACCTGGGATACTTGCAAACTGCTGGAACATGGTTGTCCCGAGTGTCTTTGATCCATTGGGCCAAGGCCACACCCTTCCTCCACTGTAGATTGGCATAGTGATTCCATACCTGCTCATCCATTCGGGGGATGCCAGTGGCTCTGGTGAGATCATGTGCCAGATGGTTCCAGACCTCCGCTTTATGTTGTGAGCCCTGGTACTGGCACTGCAGCAGTCTGTCATCATGGTTTGCTACAAGGAGCCCAGCCATGACTCTGGATTCCAAAATGCCTCAGCAATGCACCAGAAAGCATGAGCCTTCACCAATACCTGGCATAGTTCCTACTCAGAGAAAGCTAAAACAGATTCTGGCTTTATTCCTGCCTGTACCATTCAAATAAGGCCATATTCCTGCCCTTTGCTGTCATTGGACTATTAGAAAAAGCTAAGATCAGCTAAGCAGTGCACAAATCCACAAAGCTAGGTTGAACAGTGCTTAAAGGGGTTAATTGCTGAGCATTGCTTAACAGTGCGCAAATCTGCTTAGCTGAGCTTACTGCTGCTTAGCATTTAGATCCAAGCAATGCTTAAACCAGCTGGGCATAGCTGAGCACTGCTAACCATTGCTCACTTTTAATTTTTAGAGAATATCAGAATAATTACTTTTAATTAATCATTACTGACATATTAGTAAGTGTATAGGATTTACTTTACATGATGTCCCTTTATGTTCTTTCATTATATTACCATGGGGTGTGACTATACTGTATGAGACACTTGTGTATACATGGGTGATTTCACATGTTATATGCACTCACACTTCCATTGTAGACCAGCTACACTATCCTGGTTGACAAATATTGACTACATAATTTAAAATAAAAATAATAAATTTAATACTGATTGCTTTCCCATGTAAAAATAAAGTGCCTGTCTTGGTACTCAAACTGTGAATGCCAAGATGGGACTCTAACCACTATGCTATCTCAGTATTAGGATTTTTGCTGGATATGTTTATTTATCTCCTATAGGATATTTGCTCTTACAGACTTACAAAGTGTGACTGTGGTTTTCTAGTATATCATTGACAAATCACTCTGGGATTAATTCAGAACATACTGACAGACATTTGAGGTTCAGACTTTATACCCTTCAGGAAATCCGTGATAATGCAAACCTTTTATTCTATCAACTTTCCATGTTTGTAAGTGCAATATTTAAAATGTGTCCCTATTTTTGGGCCTTGGTCCCCCCATTATTTATGGCTTTGTACAGCTTTCTTGCTCTAGGAGGTTGAGAGGTATGTGAGGCAGGCATATGGGCATTCTGCGGAAGCCTGTACAGTTGAGGGGTATGGCCATATGGCACTTTGACAATGACAGAAATTTGGCTTTCAGACTTCATACCCTTCAGGAAATCCGTGCTAATGCAAATCTTTTATTCTATCAACTTTCCAAGTTTGTAAGTGCAATATTTAAAATGTGTCCTTATTTTTGGGCCTTTGTTCCCCCATTATTTATGGCTTTGTAAAGCTTTCTTGGTGTAGGAGGTTGAGATGTATATGAGGCAGGCATCTGGGCATTCTGTGGAAAACTGTACAGTTGAATAGTATGGCTGTATGGCACTTTGACAATGCAGGCCGTGTGTGACAGTACCTTTCACACACCCCTTGTATTGCTTCCTACTGGGATGGATGCTTTCAGTGTCTGTGGACACTGAAAGCACTTGCAAAATGCTTTATGGCACTTTGACAATGTAGGGGCTGTGTGACAGTATCTGTCACACACCCCCTGCATTGCTTCCTATTGGAATGGGTGCTTTCAGCGTCTGATGACACTGACAGCACTTACAAAGTGCCGTATAGCACTTTGACAATGCAGGGGGTGTGTGAGAGAACCTGTCACATACCCCCTGCATTGCTTCCTATCTGTAAATCCTGCTTTCAGTATCTCCGGACACTGAAAGTGCTTACAAAGTGCCATATGGCACTTTGACAATGCATTGTGTTTGTGACAGAACCTGCCACACACACACCTGTAGTGATTTCTTGCTCCCCTATCTCTTTCAGTTTCTGTGGACACTGTTTGACTAATTATTTTGATTTCAATGTCTGTGGACACTGAAATACTTTTAAAAAGTGCTGTGCATCACTTTTTTAGTACAGGTGCAGATGTGTGTGCACTACTTAAACATGCCCCCTGCACTCAGTAGTGTTTATGTCCATTTAGCTTAAGCAGCAGCGCACCTTCATAAATATGCAAGGTGCGCTGCTGTTAAAACTAAGGGTAAACAGACACTGTTCACTCAGTGCAGGAATAGCACTATTCCTGCACAGAGTTTATTGAATCCTGGGGGAACTCTAAGAGTTTTGGGGTATTTTTAATAACAATGTTATTTTGTTATACAGACTCAACTGTGATAAACTGGTGTCAGCAATTTACTTAGCCTAATCGCCATGCTGGTATATGTCTTACCAAAAAAAACAAATTATTCAGAGTGTAGCTTCATAGCTACTGGAATTTCTAAATAAACAAATCATCAACCTTTATTACATAGATACAGGAAGATAGTACCACTGGTATGGTGAGTATATTCCTAAAAAATCTTTCTCTCTCTCTCTCTTATCAATATCATTATTTGTTTTATGTGGTCAGATGCTGGAGCATTTCCTTTATTACAAAACTTGAAAAAAAGACTGATGTGGAAAGGTTTGAGTTGGTATAATGTATAGGTGCTCCCCTCACAAACACAAGGTACAGGATTTGATCCCCACTTTTGAAAGAAAATTTTGAAGGAAAACTGGATAAGCTTAAAATGGTCTGAAAAGGCAGCTGGCCTAGTACTTACCAATAGGTCTCAAACTGCAATGTTAGTGGAATAAAGCAGTTGAAGTATTACCAAAGACACTGCAAAAACACCTTCATATACAAGACTCCATATCCTCACTTCTTTATTTACACATAACACCTGGGGGGCCTATATGTAGATTCCGCTAACAAATACTGCACATAATATTACTTTCCTTTCTGTATGGTGAGTTTGATCTTTTAGAAACTACGTGAACAATATGGTGCTTCTACTTTTGGGAAAATATCAAAGGCAATACATATATGAATTATAACACTGATTTGGTAATGATGTCCTTAACTTTATTGCACCCATTTGTTTTAAAGCTTTATTCCGGTAAACTATGTTTTTGTCATTCTATTTTACAGGCAACAAGTAAAAGTCAAGGAATCCTTGTATTCATTATTTGACAGAAACAGGAATAAGCAACAGTATACATTTGTTTACTGTGCAAGATAACTTCAGAGAATATCAGTCTAGTAAAATTATATTGGGTTGACAGTAGTAAACAGTCATGAGAGAGAACATGAAAGTAAAATTAATGTTTGTGGTTTTAGGTAGTATCCAGTTACTTCTGCATGAATGAAAGTCAAAGTGTTACATAGGGACAAGCAAAATCCAGTTCAGTATTGTGGAGAATGTTGTTCTTATATACAAATTGCTCTTAACAGATCTTAAATGAAAAACAGAAACTGAACACAGGATATGTGCCAGAATGAAATCATCTTTAGTAAGCTGCATAACCAAACTAATGTATAAAAACTGAAATGTGTTGTTAGTTAGCAAAGATAAATTCTTGCCAGCTAACTACTCCACTTCATAAAGTAGTTCAAAAAGCAATATCTTGTCAATGATGTCTGCCAGCATAGATGAAATCAAAGCTATTTCTTTTATTGGCTTAATATATCCATTCCTAAAATGTTTATATTTAATAAACCATAAAAATTTGCTTCTCTAAGCCTGGGTGAGTGTTAACCAGGATTATACATATTATAGTAATTAACCTCAGATGTGTCTTAACATTAACCTACTAGCAGGAAATTTACATTGTGTTTAAGGCTACATTAGCTATAGTTGAACTCAAAATTGGCTAAGCATGCAAGAAAGGATGATAAAAAGCTAATCTTGTGATCCAATACTGAAAAATTAACTGAGGTTATACATATTAACATTCATTAAAAAATCAGAATGATTTGTATATAATCAGTTAAATGCAGCCTTACATAGCAGAATATTGTTTGGTTAGAGTGTTGTATTGAATAATCACAGATGCTGACATGGTCCATTATTTTTTTTTTTTTAGTGGATTACTTGAACTTTTATTCTTCTTTCTTGTGTTTTTTGAAGTCAAAATTGTTGCAGGATCTTGTTTTTCTTCAGTGTCGTCCTACAGTTTAAGTATGTTAATAATGAATATAAGGTAAGCAATCAGCAGATTAAAAAAAAACATGTTTATGAATAATAAGAAAGATGCCACACTATTGTCCAATTTAATGTTCCTTTTTACTTCACTAATAACCATCCACCATCTTTGTGACACACTACCAAGATGAATGAAATGGTTATTAAAAGAAACATGTGCATAACCCAAAGTAGGAGTGTAAGTTTGTATATGTTTATTTATTTATTTATTAAACATTTATTAACCAGGTTAGTAGACAGGTCTGAAAACCCTTTTCATGTGCAGGAAGGTTAGCAATATTACGAAAATGCAAATGCCCACTGACAAGGATTCAGCAGTGAGCCCATTGTTGTTTATACTGGTGATGGACTGCATTAGCAAACAGGTTAGAAGGGTCATTTCAGCATGCATTGTATGCAGACAATGTGGTACTACAAGCAGACCCTAAAGAGGAACTTCAGAAAATGACTTGGGACTGGAATGCCAAACTGAAGGCATGTGGTACAAAACTGAGTACAGATAAAATGGGATCAAGGCAGCAAATGGAGAAAATGAGAAGAGACTGAAAATTGAAATAGATAGAAAAATGGCAGAACAGATTAACATCTTCTGGTATTTGGGTGCCTGGCTGAGGAGAAGAGAAATCTGAATGTGGAAATCAAAGCTAAAATCAGTGGGGCTGCAGAAAATTGGCACAAAGTGGCTGGGGGAGTGTGTGATAAAAGAATACCAAAGAAGCAGTAGTGCAACCATTGTTTATGTGTGGTGCACAACCTGGGCAGTGAAGGCAGAGTAGGGGAGGAACCTTGAGGTGATGGAGATAAAGGCCAGAGTAGGGTGGTATGATGTCTGCTGTGGCAGACACAGAAATGTGAATATTATAGCAGATGACTATGTAGCCCTACATTGAGTCAACATGAAAGAGAACAGAAAAAAAAACAAAAAAGCAAAGACAAGTTGGCAATGAAGATTTGAGAGAAACAGTAAGAAGGTAAGCTAAGATGAGGACGTCCAGCAAGAGATGGATGAATTGTGTGAGAGAAAAACCTGTGACAGACAGGCATAAGCGTCAAAAAAGATAGAAGAGTGATTGTTTACTGAGAGATATGCTGAGAGTTGATATGATAACCCAAGCCTAAGCAGATCTAGGAAAAGGGAATTGCTGATAATAACCATTTTTGCTCTCCCTTTCAGCTCCCTTATTCTTTTCAACATTCCCAGTCCTTACCTACAAAGCTTATTAAAACCTGTTTAGAAGTATATTTCCCTATAAATATTATTTGTATAACCCTAAGTCTTAGTCCCATGTCACTGCTGTACAGCTCTTTTAAATGTGATTTCTTCTTTGCATTATATTAACTTTGCATTTTCTGTATGTTCAGTGTGCTTTTATTTATCAATGTATTTTATACTGTTCCTAAATTATATATTATTAGTGACCTAACCTTATGTGTTCTAACTTTGTATGCTTACATCAAAGTACCTTACAAATTCTTAGACTTTTCACTATGTATCTGTATATACTGATGTGTAAATTTGGGTTATGGCTAAAATGTGTAGAATTTGTGATCATGTCACTGCCACAGCCATACGCTACAATAATTAACTAACAAGTCAAAAGGCATGGCAACAGAAAAGTTATAAGAGCAGTAATCTACAAAATGACTTGGTATTACAAATGTTTCAAGGTATCATTATGACAGGCATGTCTGATGGAATGAAGCCATTGCATCTTCTCATACCATGTGTTTAAGAACTGATACTCAAGTGCAATTAGGTAGGCTTTCCAATGAAACCACATTTCGAAATGTTAACAAAACTTCATAAATCGTACCTATGCCTGACAATTTGCAAGGGAGGCACTTGTGATATCATGTACTAGCAAAACTTTTTCTGTATAGTAAAATAGTAAAGACAGAATATTGAAATCTGTATCATGTTAAGAAACCAGAATCAAAAAGGAAGAACTCATATTACATGATAGATCTTTATTACTATGGCAAAAGCCAGGAATGAGTTCATTTCTGTATAAGAATCAATACTTTTCTAGGCTGATTATTTTTCCAAGAAGTGAAATTGAGAAATGCATATACTGATAAATTATTGCACAAAAGTCTATGCTTTCAGCACACGAGAATAACAGAACAAGTTTAACCTGGTGGCTGACTACAGTTTGATAGTTACCCCCTGAAGTCCACCTTACTAACATCTGCTAACCTTAACCCTAGCCATGCCGCTAACACCAACCTTAAACTTTACCTTAGAAATACACTTTCTGTAGTGCTACACTCCCACCCCTAATGCTGAAAGTTTTGCATATCTGAAATTGTTACCATTCGGCTCCCCAAAGACTTAACTTCCTCAATCCATCATCCTTCTTCTAATTCCAAAAACACTTGGACACAGCTTCACTCACTCAAAATAAAATCTGGCAGAATTTACACATCATATGAGAACATACACACAGTTCACATTCGACCACATTCCCTACTAGACATACTAATATTTGATACGTTTGAATTGACACACTCACCTTTCTGTTATCCATTTGATTTACCTTTAGAGATGCATACACACATGCCACAGACATACACACACATATATAAACATATATATGAGTATACTAAAATTAAGTGTAGTTGCTAACATCAGCAGCAAAACAATGTCAAAAACAATGTCGACACATCTCTGTGCATGCAGCCAGAAATAACCTTGGTACATTCAAGACAAATATGTAAAAAAAAAAAAAAATTTATGTGCTGTTTTATACTGTTTGAACTGTAAATTTCATTGATAAATACTGTTTCATTACTTTAATTGCATGTTTACTGAATTACTTAACTGTAAACTGCTTTTTCATACTGAGAGTTGTATTTTTTGTTTGTGAGTGCTCTATCCGTGCTTTTCTGTACAGTTTTGATTATTTGAGATTTCTGTGTTCTAGTCAGGTATCATATAACTGATTTGTTTGCGGTTAAAAGCATTCTCTAGAGTCTCCTTGCTCCTTTATCTGTTTACAACTTTCATTTAGTGGCTACAGCTAGTAGCTGTAATAGTGTGCATTGCTATAACTGCATTTTTATTTAATTATTAAACTGTAAACTTCTTTTTCATACTGACACTTGTATTTTATCTTTGTGAGTGCTCTTTCTATGCATTTATCATGAGGTTTCTGTGTTCTGCTCAGGTGGCATAATCTTGATAGAGGCCTGCTGTTGCCCAGGCCTGGTAGTTTTGTTTGTTGAGTTTTCTGTGTTTCTGCCAGCCATTTTCTGCTAATAGTTTGTTGTCTTCATTATTATTGAGAGTAACATGGTTTCCTGACCTTCTGTAGCATGAGTGATTGGGTAATAGCAGGGGCTAGTAGGACTGAGTAGTAATTCGATCTTCTTGATTTTCCAGCCTGTCTGGTGTATAAACCCTGTGTCTGTAAAAGGCTGTGCTTGTATTTATCAGGCTGTGGATTTTTGATTCATTACTGAGACAAAGGAAATATTTCTTAAGATTCCAAGAGCAGGATGAGTTATTTCTTACACTTATTTCATTGAACTGCACTTCTGTAATGCTTATAATTGTGCTATACAGTTAATCTACTGTATGTTGCACTATTATAAAGCTTTTTTACTGTTTCACTGCATTTGTGTACTGTTTTATACTGTTTTAACTGTATTTTTCATTGCTAGATACTGTTTCTTTATGCTAATTGCATGTTTACTGAATTACTTAACTGTAAACTGTTTTTTCATACTGAGAGTTGTATTTTCAGTTTGTGAGTGCTCTATCCATGCTTTTCTGTGCATTTTTTATTTTTGAGGTTTCTGTGTTCTAGTCAGGTATCATATAACTGATTTGTTTGCAGTTAAAAGCATTCTCTAGATTCTCCTTGGTCCTTTATCTGTTGAGTCTCCTTGCTCTTTTATCTATTTAAAACTTTAATTTAGTGGCTACAGCTAATAGCTGTAATAGTTTTCCACCACCCCTCCCTATTGTTGTCTTATTCTTATAGTTGTTGGCTTTGCAGTTGCCTCCCCCCATACTGTATATTTGATCAGGGATACTCCGTCAAGTGTAGTGTCAGTAGTTTATTCTACCTAACAGAGAGAGAACATTTGTGAAGGCCAACCATCTTAGATTCTTAACCTTGAATTAACTTCTGTTCCAGCTTTCTCCTTTTCCACCTTACTAAAGCAAAAAAAAATTTAACTTGTTACCCCCTTTCCTGTAACAAGTCTAGCCCAGATACAGATTTGCTGTATCCAGGACTGTTTGTAAGCTCCTGAGCCCCCAAGCCTTTCTGTGTTGGAGGGAAGCCTTCTAGCTTATCAGTGGGAGTAGTAAGCACTGGGTAACCTATCTACCACATAAGGAGTGGTTTCTGGCCCAGAAATTGTAGTTATTGGCTGTTTGGGCAGTTTTTCCATATCTCTCAACTTTCTGATTTAAAAGCCTGCATTTTCACTTGTATCCCCCCTCTCCCTGTAACTAGTCAAGTCCAGATACAGATTTGCTGTATCCAGGACTGTTTGTAAGCTCCTGAGCCCCCCGCCCAAGCCATTCTGTGTTGGAGGGAAGCCTTCTACCTTATAAGTGGGAGTGGTAAGCACTAGGTAGTCTATCTACCACAAGAGGAGTGGTTTCTGGTCCATATTTCTGGTTTACTGGCCTTTTGGGAAGTTTCTTCCATCTCTTTCAACTTTCTGGCTTAAAAGCCCATGTTTGTGCTTGTTTCCCCCCTTTCCTGTAACTAGTCTAGTCCAGATACAGATTTGCTGTGTCCAAGACTGTAAGCCTCTGAGCCCCCAATCCTTTCTGTGTTGGAAGGAAGCCTTCTAGCTTATCACTGGGAGTGGTAAGCACTAGGTAGCCTATCTGCCACAAGAGGAGTGGTTACTGGCCCAGAAATTGTAGTTTATTTACCATTCAGACAGTTTTTCCATCTCTCTCAACTTTCCAGTTTAAAAGCCCACATTTGCTCTTGTTTACCACCTTTCCTGTAACTAGTCTAGTCCCGATACAGACTTACTGTATCCAGGACTGTTTGAAAGCTTCTGAGCAGTGCCAGAACTTGCTCTTCAATTTTTCCCTTAGATCTACTAGTTCTCTCCTCTCCTGCACTTATACTAGCTTATTAGTCTAGAACTTTACCAGACTTCTTGTAGCAATTATTGTAGCACACAAGTGCTACCAGCACTAAACGTTCTACAAGGAAACAGATCTAGTACTTATTATCAATGCCCACCCCACCACGCATGTCTAAAGGTCAGTTCCCTGTGCTTTCTCCTATTAACCTGGTGATCTTGGCCATCCTGAGGGAATGTAGCATCTGCCTCATGTACACTGACAACCCTCTCCTCTTACTTTCCAACACTCACACTTGCGAGAGATGCACTTATATATCCAAACTGGAAGCCATGCACTCTCCAGCCAAGACTGGAATAGCTGGTCAAGAGGAGAAGGTCAACACTTGCACCACACCACATGGAACACATAGCCCAGAACACACACTAGCACTGCCTTCACATAAAAACAGAAAACACACACCCACCTTCACAGAAGCTCTCAATAAAAATCCACCCAAGCAGCAGAGCCATCCAAGGCAGAAATGCACTCAACTACCACAACATAACACTAATCATGAGACACATAACTCTCTTAAACAGTGTGCCACTCAACCAAAGCTCCTAAGACAAAACAGCATGCCCAACACACTAGTCATAGGTGACTCGATAGTGAGGCACACTGATGTTCCACTCACTAGGTTGAATAAGCAGAAAGTAACAATCAACTGCCTGTCAGGTGCCAGGATCTGACACATAATGCATGCACTCAGGTTGCTCAACAACAGGTAAAAATATCACTCTGTTATTTTACATATAGGTGTGAATGACCTGAGATGTACCTCCCTGGACTACATGAAAAGAGACATGGAGGAGCTCTCGGATTATGTAGCCCAGGCAGTTATGACCTTAGCCCTGAGCAGCAGCCTACCATCACCCAGAATGATACCACAGTACAAGCAGAAAATGACTGATTTCAACAATTGGCTACCTTTCTGGTGTCATTCAAAGGGCATCCAGTATGTCTGCCTTGGATGACATGATTGACAGACCTCGGTGCTTTGCCAGAGATGGCCTGCATTTGTCACCCCTGGGCTTCCGGATACTGGTCAAGGCTATTGCCACCACTATAGTGCCTTTTTTAGGTGGTGTTCCAAAGACCAAATTGCCACCATAACAGCTACAAACAAATGCAGTCTGAGGTTCATGTTGCTCAATGCTAGAAGTCTAAATCTCAAAATGCCCTCACTTGAGGCTCTCCTTAAATGGAAAACATCTACATTTGTGCTATAACATAGACCTGGTTCAAGGCAGCAGAATGCACCCCATGCACTAACAGGCTATAAATCATTCCACACCTTTCAGCCCCAGAACTTAGACCAAAGCTCCAAAAGTGGTAGTGTTTCCATATTCGTAAAGGATGTGTACATCTCCAGACTGGTAGCCCAACATAATGCATCAGAGATACTTCAGGTACAGCTAACATTGGGTAAGACAGTGATTCAGGCAGTAGCCTGCTATAGGTTCCCAACCATGTCTCAAGACTAGCACTCCACATTCCTACACACCCTGGAGAATATTAGGGTACAACCTAACACATTTACTAGGCGGATTCAACCACCCCTCCATTAACTTGGTAAACTACTCATGTACCAATACACTTGCCCAATGTTTCCTGGAGTTCATTAATTCCAATGCCCTGGACCAGCTCATTCTTACCCCCACTAGAGGTAGCAACATCCTTGACCTGGTCATTACTAACATGGGCGACTGTTGCTCTACACCAATAGTCAGCTCCTCCCTAGTTAGATCCAACCACAAACTAATCACCTTGGAAATCCACATCCCTCCCACCCACCCCCAGCAAAGGTAACCACCATGAAAAACTTCTCCAAAGCTAACTTTGGGATCCTAAAAACAGAGGTGGCTAACTTCACGGCACCCATGCAAATGGAGAATAGTTGCGTGACTGCAGAATCATACACCAATGCACTGTACGAACACGTACACAAATGCATGGATCTCGCCATACCCAATATAATCAAGACACTTTCCTCCAAAAAAAGGAAACCAATCTGGTGGTCCCCTGCTATCAACAAACTCTACAAACAGAAGGAGGAAATTGATGCAAAATAAGGTGAAGTCTCAAGACTGGAAAAACTCTTTTATCTGCCTCAACAAAAAGTTGAGATCCCTCATCAAATCCTTTAAAGCTAGGTATGAAAACAGAATTGCAGCAGATAGTAACGACAACTACAAGGCCTTCTATAGTTATATAAAGAATATCCATAGAAATACCCTGATGTGCTCTGAGCCTCTGCACAATGGTACCTCCTATACTGAGCCGACAGATTCAGTGCCAACTTTGCCCCCCCCCCCCAAAGGACCAATCATAATACCAATAGATTGCCAGCACCCAGTATTACTGCTGCACAGGTTAAAACAGCACTGTCCAAGGCCAAGAATACAGCTTCTATGGGACCTGACAATATCCCTGATTGTGTTCTAAATGAACTACAGAGTGAACTGACACCTCAGCTGAGTGCCCTGTTCAATCACAGCCTCATCTCAGGCTGTGTCCCTATTGAATGGCACACTGCTCCAGTCATACCTCTCCACAAAGGAACTATTGCCTCATTAAGCCTGATGAGTCTGATATGCAAAGCTATGCAAAGCATCATCATGGACCTAATAAACAAGGATATAGGTACTCTCCAAACTCTGGATCCCAGACAGTTTTATTCTGTGAAGGGTAGATCATGCCTGCTCAAACTGGTCAACTTCTTTGAGTCAGTTACTAGAGCTGTGGATGAAGGCAAGGTGGTTTATACAGCCTACCTTGATCTGGCCAAGGCTTTTGATACCATTCCCCACTCAGGAATCATAGAAAAACTCACTACACTTGGCATAAACCCCTATATCACTAGGTGGGTTGCAAACTGGCTCACAGATAGAACTCACAGTGTGAAAGTAGCTGACACCAAGTCAGACTGCTGATTAGTCATGAGTGGAGTCCCACAGGGATCAGTCCTGAGTCCTCTCCTGTTTGGTATCTACTTCTCTGAAGTCCAGGCCAACAAGAAGGGACTCTGGCTGACAAAATTCACAGACGATTGCAAGTTGGGAGCTATTATTAACTCCCCAAGTGATGTTGACATCCTACAGAATGGCCTCACTGTAACCAATGGCTGGTGTCAGAACCATGGCCTTAAGCTCAATGCCAAAAAATGTGTTGTCATCCCCTTTGGGAAAAACCTGATTCCCATGAATTACCACATTGATGGTAGTCCACTGAACATAGAAGATGTTAGAAGAGATCTGGGAACACAGGTTGACAGCAACCTCTCTTTTGATCACCATATTGCTACTGTGGTCAGAAAGTCCTTCTATGTGGCACATCTCATTACTAAGGGTTTTGCATCCAGGAAGAAAGAGGTCATTGTCTCCCTCTAAGCTTCCCTCATTAAGCCAGTCATCGAGTACATGCCACATTTGGCAGGTACCTCAATAAACACCTGCAACAACTGGAGAGGCTGCAAAAGTACCTCACAAAGAGGATCCTAGGCCTTAAACACTTGTCTTATATGGACATACTTAAAAAACTCCAACTATTCTATGACTCATATCACCTACTTAGAAGCGATCTCTGCTTGACTTACAAATTTTGCCAAACAGAAATGCCTATGGTGTTCAAACCACAACAAAAGTATAAACTCAGTTAAAAAAATTACAGATATGACCTTAATTCCCCTTAACATCACACAAATGTCATAGGATCATAAGATTTTACTAAGCTAATATCATAGGATCATAGGATTTAACTAAGTTAGTGACCCAGAGGTAATTTCAAGCCTAGCTATTTCATCCCAATATAATACCATGCATATGCCAGTCTATACCAGGGATTGCAATTAGTAATGACTGTCCATGTCCAGGAGGGTTGTGGGTGCTATCCCCGGTAAGACTTTACAGTGCCCCTTCTGCTCTCCCAGGTTCCTTTTGAACAGTTTCATTGAGGTGCTCTGTTTCACATGAATTGATAGCCTATTCCAAAGATGTGGCAGTGACTGGGAGACAAATATGTCCCTCCAGCATGTCCTATTCAAGTTGCAAGCCATATCCAAGTCCCTGGAATGGGTAGCTCTGGTCCCGTTTTATTTACAGATGTGCAGCAAGTTCATTAGGTTTGGGTTTGAGATTGGTCTGTAAGCCAGGCAACAGACCACCCTAAGAAGTCTATATGATACAGAGTATAGTGACAAGGACTTAAGTTTGTCTGTGTAAGGCACGTGCTGGAGTCCCTTGATCTTCTTTGTTACAAACTTCTGAGGTCCCTCCAGTTGCTACAGATGCTTTGTACGGTACATGCCAAATGGGGTGTTATACTCAGTTATGGGCCTGATTAGTGCCAAGTATACAGGGTTTGTAACCTCCTTTGCTCTCGAGATGATGCCTTTACTAATCAAGTGTACTCTGTAGAAAGCTTTCTTTACTACAGTAGATACATGGTGGTCAAAGTTAAGGTCACAGTCAACTTGTGATCCCAGGACCCTTACCACTTTGTAGGTACTTAGGGTATTGTTGTTGATTTGATAGTGTGAAGAGACACTGTTTTTGCCTAAGGGAATGATGATGCATTTCTTTGCATTCATTTTCAGACTATGACTAAGACACCAGTTGTTTGTCTGCGTAAGACCCTCCTGGAGTATGCTGACATCATTTGGAGACTCAATGATTGCACCTAATTTGCAGTTGTCTGCAAACTTGGTCAGCCACAACCTCTTAGTTTTGACCTGAATAAGTATATACCAAACAGTATGGGCCCAGCACTGACCCTTGTGGCACCCCGCTGGTGACAGGTCTGCTGGTTGTTGTCGAGTCATCCACATTGATAGTGTATGTCTGGTTTCTGAGCCAGTTGGCAACCCATCATGCAACAAAGGGGTTTGCATTCAATTTGCTAAGTTTATTGGTAATACCTGAGTGTGGGGTTGTGTTGAAAGAGTAGCCAAGTCAAGGTATACTGTGTGGACAGATTTGCCCTTGTCAATGGACCTGGTCACATTTTCAAAGAATCCACCAGATTTTACAGGCAGGATTTGCCCTTGATGAAGCCAAATTGTGTTGGATCTATGGTTTGGAGGTTGCTAGGCTTTTATTTATGAAGTCCATGATGATACATCCCACGGCCTTACAGATGAGGCTGGTCAGACTTATGGGTCTATAATTACTTGGGTTTGTTGCTACGCCACCTTTGTGGAGGGGAATAACTGTTGCTGTTCTCCATTCTGCAGGAACAATGCCTGTGGTTAAGCTGTGATTGAAAAGGGTACTTGATGGTGATGCTAGTTCATGTTTTAGCCTGTTCAGAAGACAGCCTGGGATGCTATCTGGTCCCACAGAGGCTGTGTTTTTTGCCTTGGACAAGGCTTTAATGACCTGCTCTTCATATATTTGGGGTGGGGGGTTAAGGCAAAGTTTGTGATAAGTTTGGGGGGGATAAGGGAATGAAATTTTCACCAAACATATCTGCTAACAGGTTAGCTATTTCTATGTGGGCAGTGTGTGTGACACCATTAGTAAATAGTTAAGTACATGCTTGGGTCTTACTTTTTAGGCTACTTATATAGCTGTAAAAGGCCTTTTGGCTATCTTTGGCTGCACTTGCTAAGTTTTTCTTAAAGGTGCCCTTAGAGGATTTGACATGTTTTCTTATTTGCCTGTTGATGCTGAGGAGGGTGTTTTTCCATAGTTGGGACCTTGCATTTGTTTTCTTGGACACCAACGTTTTGCATTTGTTGTAAAGTTTGTTGATGCTGGATGTCCACCATGGTGTGTTTTTTTTTTTCTTGGGGCTCTAGCTTTGATTCTTTCTGGTACAGCCAAGTCTATACACTTGTATTGGGATTTAGTGTAAGTTTCAGTGTATAACAAAGAGATTCCTAGTGTTAGCAAAACAATGGAGGGGTAGGACGTTACCATAAGCGTTCGCTTCAGTATTTTTAGAATAGATTATATTCACCACAGCAGTTCCAGTCACAGTACTCCAAATAACATCCGTTCCTCAAAAGATTTTTTTCATATAAACTTCATGGAGGCTACTCCTTAAAATGGATTGGTATGCAAAAGTAAAAACGCCGTTCTTTGATAAATCCCAAATTTATTGTGTGCACTTCAGGTAAGCGCTTTCGATAAGCTCTGGAGCAAGGTGCCGAACAGAAAATAGTAAGCGCTGGGGATGTTAACAAAGATGGACAGCTGGATTTCACTGAGTTTATGCCGTATCTTACAGAACACGAAAAGAAACTGAAGTTGGCATTTACCAGCCTGGACAAAAATAAAGATGGTCTGATGAAGATTTTATCGAAAGCGCTTACCTGAAGTGCACACAATAAATTTGGGATTTATCAAAGAACGGCGTTTTTACTTTTGCATACCAATCCATTTTAAGGAGTAGCCTCCATGAAGTTTATATGAAAAAAATCTTTTGAGGAACGGATGTTATTTGGAGTACTGTGACTGGAACTGCTGTGGTGAATATAATCTATTCTAAAAATACTGAAGCGAACGCTTATGGTAACGTCCTACCCCTCCATTGTTTTGCTAATGCTAGGAATCTCTTTGTTATACAATTGGTGGCTTATATTTTACCTAGCGAAAGCATTCACTCCGTGTGTGTTCATTGTTTTTGTATTTAAGTTTCAGTGTAGTTGCCACTTCCAGCTGGAGGTGGGGCTTGAAATGCATTTATACTGCATTTATGCTTTTCCCTAGGAGGGCATAGTTTGCCTTGCTGAAGGTTTTTAGTCTGATTTTGCCCACTGTGAGTTCTGGTGTTAGTGATAGTTTGAAGGTGGCTGATTTGTAGTCAGATTTAACTAATGAGGGTCCAACAGTTGTGGCAGGACATCTGTTTGTCATGTTAGTGAGGACCAGATCTACTATGTTTGCCCTTCTAGTCAGGGTATGAACAATTTGTTCCAGGGCATTTGAGTTAAGAAAGTCAAGGAACTTTTGCACTAGAGAGTTAGGGCAAGAGTAGATTTCCCATTTGATGGTGGGATAAGTGAAATCCCCATAACCAGAGTGTTCAGGAATATTTGGATTGACTCTAGTTTGGTTAAGTAGGCTTTGTTCGTGGCATCCTTGCCTTGAACAATGGATTGATAATTGGTTAACAAAAACAGCCCAATTAGTATTTTCTTGTAAAGCAATTTATATAAAAAAGTTCAAGCTGGAGTACCTCAAAGTGCTGTTCTGGACTTGGTATTGTACAAGTTAGTATTTTCACAGCATGTTACAAATTGGTTAAGTAAGCACAGCTAATGACTGCAAAATAGCCACTGTTTGTTGGATGTTACATTTAAGTGAACTAAATTAAGTCTGAATTAAATGCAAACTAATTTTTTTTTTTGGGGGGGGGTTATTTTCAAAAGAGGTTAAGCTGAATAATACGATCTTACCAGAATGTAAACACTATAAAGATCTATGAATGCCAATCACTTACACTTTTTCATCTAATCATCATATTATAGAACTTAAAAATAAAGCAATGAGGCAAGAGTGATTGTTATTTAAATGTACTGACTCACATGATCTGAGTATTTTGATAGAATTGTACAATACTCATATTAATCCAATTCTGTAATATAATACCAAGTTGTAGTTGCCCTGCTCCACAAGAATGACAAGGACTCAATCTTGCTATTTTGACTATTTGTTTATTTGAATATAACACTTGACATACATCAATGAGTATTTTCTTTTACTGAAATACCAAATCTTATAAAACATAAACTCATAATTTTCTAAACCATATACGTTCTGCACATGCTACTCACTGAAATATTCTCAGGCTGAACTCTGTGGTTGGTGTAACATAAAACCCTACCAATTACGTTTGTTGTTGCAGCCGAGTGGTATACCACCCACTCCCTCAGTGACCTGGCCTCTGGCAAAATGGAGCACCATTACCAACTCTGTGATATAGCAGGTCTTGTGTTTGGTCTAGGAAAGAGAAGGGGAAAGAAAAGGGAGGAGATTGCACTGTGACCACTCAGTGTAAAAGATGAAGGAGGGCACAGAGCTGACACTGAAAGATGGAGAAACAGCTAGTGATTGTTACTTAAATAGGGAACCCTCAATGACAAACTGAAAGATACATGGGGTAGACAAAATAGTTTGCACTTATCCTTGCCCTGTACCCCACGAATGACAAAGACCCCACTGGAAAACTTCAGTGCTGTGACATAACTGCTCTTATATCATCCCAGGGAAGGAAAGTAGGGAAAGAAAGGGAGATCATGACTCCCAGGTTGGAAGCCAGCTTGTTTCCCCCACTTTTCAGATCTCAACAATGTTCCAATCTGCAACTTCCTTTTCCCCTTTTTTATTACCACATCCAGTATACAATAACAGTCAAAATAAACAATCTTTCCATACCACACTTTTTCTAATTTTCTGAATACTGAATAACATAACACCATTTTAACTATTTTATATCAACCAAAACTTCAAAATGTTAAACCATGTAAAAACAATGAAATCATAAGATTCAAAATATTAAAATCAAAAATGTAATCCCAGCAGAGGAAGATAAAATAGGATCCTTAACAAAAAGGTCACAGTGTTCAATTACAGAAATACCAGTCTGAGATCCAGCATGGGCAAACCTATGGTTTACAGATCTAGTTGCATCTTCTAATGTTTAAGGTTGATAGCCGGACGGCAGATTACTGATGGAACTATAGTCAACTAGGTCACATTTGCATCAGTTATATATACAGTAACAAAGCAAAATCTCCAAGCACATTATACAAAAATTTCCATTTGGGAACAATACCAAAATCATTTCCCAAAAAATGAACTGTAAGGACCTAAATTTGACCTATCACATTAATGATCTAGGATAAAGTAGGCAAAAGTTTACCACATTTCAAACCTGGAACTCCTTGCCAAAAAACTTCAGATGAGCAAAGATCTACACCTAAACTCTTGCCTCCTTTTTGCATTTTCACCCTCTCAGCATATTTTTAAATAATGGAATACCCATAATTAATGCTATAAAATTGCTCTGAAGAAAGAAAGAAAACATGACAATATGAACAACTAAATAAATTATCAAATTTAACCAATACATGTCAAATAACACACTGATGGTCACCTCACAGTTCGTTTCATAATTTTCACAGATTAATTTGCTAGACAAAGTCTGAAGCCTGCCCTATTCTGAAAGAGTGAAAGGGATATCCAATTATAGGAATAACTTGATGTAACAAAGTCTTACACAAACATGTGTCAAGGTCCTTTGGAGTTTTATTACAACCATTAGGGAAAACAAAAACTAAATCCTCCAAATTAATAGGGTTGAAAACAGTATGCTATGTGACATACTTGCTTACTGGGCAAACTAATGAATCTACTGTTCTTTCACTAATAACTTGATGACCAGTCCCTCACTGATCTGTCTTAGACCTAGAACCCCTGGCATGTATTGACACGTAAATCACCCAAATACATAAAAGTAAATAAAGTGGCACAAGTTGCATAAACATAATTAGACAAAACTGCACAAATACCTATTAAGCTGGATTTCAGTAGCAGGCATCATATAAAATATCTAGAATCTGAATTACTTTCTTTCATTTTCTTTCAGCCATTTAAAATTCTGGCCAACCCCCAATGTTTAGCTATGTTCTGAAGGTTGAAAACATTTATAAATAAACTTTTGATAATAAAAATGTAAATGATAAGATGAAATTCTCCCTTTAACAGGCAGGGATCTGCAGAATTGGCCAAATTGCTTGATGGCTATGCCTTCTTAATACTAGGGTCCCAGGAATTCCACTGCAATAAATGTGCTACTCTTTTCTCATCAACCACATCTCCTCTGGAATGTGGAAGCATACACTCTGTAGTTTGAGATCTGCAGATAAGAAAAAATCAGCTAAAACATTCTGATTGCCTGAATCTGCTCTGCAGAAAATGAAACATGAATGCACAAATTCAATAGGACCAAAAGTTTTAACATGGAATGGATGCATATTGACTTGGAGGACATCTGAAACAAACTGTATAACTTTGATATTCTCTGATCTAACAATAATATTTGTGTTTCTTAGATTATACTAACACACAAAAACTGACACCCAAATATGCACCAGTTCTAAAAACATGCTGTCCTTCTTCTTGTCTGTAGACCACTAGAGGACACAGTGCAGAAAACCACTTACTGTCAAGGTGCACTCCCATTCCAACTCCCCCTGCTGCATCTATAAAAAGTTGTAATGCATCATCAGATACCCAGTCATCTTGCCAACATGACCGGCCATAGAAATCTGACAGAAAATTGTCCATAGGTGAAAATCTGTGTAATCCTTCCTACTAATCCTAACTCTATGGTGCATTTTACAACTGCCTCACCAAAGGCTGGATAATGATTTGATGAATGCCTTCCCCAGCATGATAGCTCTGGGTGCAAAATTCAACAAACCACACAACCCTATAACATTTCCAATTATTACTTTCTTTGCTGACAAAAAGGCTAACTTACTTGGTGATAAAGGAAGTGAAGAAGAATTCATGTCTACTTCAAACCCTAAGAATTTGTCTACTTCAAACCCTAAGAATTTAAGTATTTTGATAGTGTGTCATAAGCTAAAAGGACACTGATCTGCTCACATGAATCCTGGTATGAGTAAAGCTCACAGTCAGCTACAACAGGATATCAACCAGGTTCATAGGGTCATATGTTCCTAGAAAGTTACTAGGCTAATGGCCCTAGAGCCCTTACAAGCCTAGCCATATTTATCCTGAGCTGTCCCAATTGTAGGTGGTTAGGTGAATTTCACAGAGATAAGGGTTGATGGTAGTTAATTTACCACATCATCAGAAAGGGACTTCTGTTCCCAATACCACTGAATGTCTGATCTAGAAAGCTCAAAAGTAGGACAGGCCACCAACTAACTCATCAGCATGGATAAAGCATAATAAAATTATCCTCAAATTGCATCTCCAAAAGATGCCAATCTTGGAGGCAAATAAGGAAATGAAATACAGATTCATTGTCAGTTTAGCCAATCAGAGGTCTTTGAATTTTCATGTTACCATATGACATCATCTAATGAAAAGCACTGTGCTTTAGTATCTTCCTTACTTATACTATCATTGACAGAAGTGCCAACAGAAAAGATACATGATTAATTAATCTAAATTCCCCATCCCTTCTCTTAGGAACCAAGTCATGGGGGAAGGGTTGTGAAAACCTCGAAAGGAAGATGCTGGAATGGACCAGCTATTCTACCTTTTCTTGATATTTTTACCCAATATGTGCTTCACTATGCCCTCCCTTCCTTTAACTGATTTTACATTTCTACAGTTTGGGGTATTACTTGAAGTAGTAGACTTACCTGAGAAACCTGACATAAAACTCTCCCTGTTAATGCAAATGGTATCCTTCATCTTTGAGTAAACTTTTAAAAGTTCTTCCAAAATGTCAAGTTTTCTTGGTGCATGATTCCAGCTAGGTTTACCTAAATCTACAAAAATAATTGTATCCACTGGAATCTTGAAAGGAAGACGGAAGACTTACCAATTTCAGTTGACATCTCTAAAATGGATTAACCCTGTTTGTGCACTAGTGAATATACTGTTACCTTTAATGCTATCCTTAAACCAGCATTTCACTCTAACATGCCTCTCCCCATAAATTGAACAAGTGCAGGGAAACTGCATGCAACCCTTGCACAAGAGTTCATACTGAATGCCCAGCAAGATTTAAATCTGAAGCCTGCTTGGTCCTCATTTTGCCTAGCCAAAGGTTTTGATCTATCAGCCATTACAGAAAACCATGTGTCAGGGTGCCTCAGTTCCCACTTAAGATGCTTTTCCATGGCATTACATTTGCTGAATGTTTGGTTATACCATAGCCATTACAATTTCTCTTTTACAAAATGCACTTCCCTAATAATAAGAAGCTAGTACTGTGTCTCATATTGTATGTATAGCTAATGTTTGCTGCAGTATGTTTCATTTGCTATTGTATGTATATTCAATTGTTCTTAATGTACGCTGCTGCTCATTTATTGTTCTGTGGAGCTTTTCTCCCCTGGCCTTCGCTGAAAAAGGATCTGTGTCCAGTTGGAATTTTCCAGTAAACAAATGTAAATAAATTAAAAATAAATAAATAATAAATAGTTCACTAATGGCAGGACTTATTTAGTTTTTTTTTTTTTAATGATCATAGCCATGAAGTAAATGAATCCTAATACACAATAATCCCAAAGCCTAACCCTCTGGTTCTTGGTCTGCTGTCTGCCCAGCATTGCAAAAGCATCCAAAAAGCCTTTTCACCCTAGCACTTCAGAATCTATTATACTGAGTACACCATCTAGATCAATGAGATCAAAACATTTCAGGTATTACACATGAAATATTTTCCTTTACTGAATTCAGAATTTATGAAGTAATTATTGTACCACAGTGAACAGCATTAATATTGTATTAAAATAAACTTGCATCATTAATCTTCCTGACTGAGGAGGCTGAAATTAATGCATTCTTCTCAATGGATGCAAGTGGGTTTTCCTTACTCTCAACTTTGCTTTTGTTGGGGCTGGACCTTCATCAGCTACCCAGGTATCTGTTACTTGTCAATAGCCACTCCTTGCATTAGACTGAGCTGATTCCAACAATCATTCTATTTCGTCTGTTGGCCATTCTTCAAAAAGCAAATGTCTATCTTCTGAGATATGTCTACACCTATCTTTCAGTTTCTCAAAAAAGGCATAACCCTAAACATAAAAAAAATAGAAAATACACTAAATCATCTAGATGGGTTTACTCTAATATTCTTTTGTAGCAAATTAAATAATAGCAGTAATATGATAGATGCATAGTAATTTACCAGCAGCTCGAGCTTGCTCTACTTTGTCTCATTAATTTCTCTCTCTCTCTGACTTGGAAGTTCCTTAGCTTGTAAGACTACATTCAGAAAGTCAGATCCAAAGTCAACTACCTCCTATTCTGGGCCCAAAAGACATTTCATTTCCTTTCATAACTTGCTTGATTAGCCTTAGGCTAAGGTGCCCTGTTTGCACAACTAGAACAAGATCCCAGTTCGTATTAGGCAGAGCCCCTCACTGACTCTCTTCAAGATAAATCTTGATGAGTGGATGGGAGATTGTAAGTTTACCCCGGGGGTCACATCTGTGTCACTGCTAGACAGGGGCACAGTAAACTAATTCTATTATATAAGGGGACCTTCACTGTGTCACTACTAGACAGAGGCACAGTATTCTAAATTTATTCTGTACATTTTTTGTACCATTTCATGGGGTGGCAAAAGCCACATCACTATGGCTAGGCTAACAAATGCCCCAGGGCAGATAGCCTAGTACTATACTATGAAACTATGAAACTATGACACAAGGCCCCACCACTATTCACCACTGCCTTACAAAAAACACTACCACCTTGTAATTTCTTTCTAATACACTCTTGTTTCATCAGCAAGTCCCTTGACATGAACATCACTTTAACTCCTTGTGGAAGGCAAATTGGCTTCCCATTCAAGTCTTTTCTTCAAATTTCTACAAAGAGATACACCATCCCCCTAAATATAATACTAGCTATATCCAACCAACACCACAATTGTCATAACTCCATCCACTAAACTTCATTCCACATACTACAGCTTCTCTGCTCTTGCCTCTAAACTGTGGCAATACTTGCCACCTGATCTTACTGAAATGAGAGACTACAGGCACTTCAGACATCAGTTCAAGCAATGCCTAAGTGAACAATGTCAGAATGCAGGCTATGTCAACTGAATCCCATAGCTGTACTATTGCATTCTTCTCTTAAAACCTTAGCTGCTTAATCTCCTAACCTCTCTCAAATGTATTGCTTTTCCATCTGCCCTTGATATTCCTTACTTTACATCTAATACTCACTTGTCCTATTATTATTTCTTCTACTGCAGCTCTCTTTCTACTCTCTTCACTGCTAAAATTTCCCTCCATACTTACATATAATATGGCCATTCTTTTGGGTGGACCACATTACCTCACCTATTTAATACCTCTAGTATGCATTGTATACTTCTGATCTTACTTCTTTTTAAATCTCCTTGTGAATGTGTGTAGATTTTTATTTTCAACTATTATATACTATTTAGTTATACATTTAATGTTAATTTACTTTTGTTACTATGTATGTCACCTGAGCCTGCAGATGATTACATTTGATCAGAGGTCTTCCCAGTAAACAAAATAAAATAAAGTAAAAAAAATGCAAATAAAATAAATATTTATTAGAAAAACTAAATACTGCAAATGTGCCTGCTTGAATTAAAGTAAATGAACTCTTAAAATAAACTGAATGCCCAAAAAATAATTTCAGCTAAAGAATTATAGATAACTGCATGAGTGAAAGAGCAAAATCCTTACCATAATGCTAATATTATAAATACAATAATAACATTTTGAGAATTTGTTCCCTGTGATTATGAAATTCTACTATCTGTCTGTCCTAAGCAAACATTTCACCAGTCAACCAAATTGAACATAGCTTTGCTAGGATTAATTGGCTCTTTGTTTCTCATAGAGTTAATGCCTTTAATAATAATAATAATAATAATAATAATAATAATAATTATTATTATTATTATTATTATTATTATTATTATTATAACTAAAATAGTGGAAGAATTGGTTAAAACTATGGCAAACTAAATTAACATTATACATTAGCAATGAATAATTAGCAAATAACTTCTGCATTTATTTTATTTATTTATCTTTTTTATTATTTTCTACAGGCTGCTGGACAAGGACCTTTCACAAGTCATTCACCAAAAACAAGTGAGTTGGGTATAGTCAGGTAATATAAAACCCACCTCCTAAACACAAATTACATCAGCCTGATTACTGACACAAGACTGAGCTGACTGAATGTGATTACATTAAAAAAGAGACTGCCATATAGCATTATTCCTATTTAAAACAAGAGACTTCAATGAATAATTACCCAATGGCTACTGCTAGAATGAAATAAAAAAAAAAAGACTTCTTATAAAAGTCAACAAAAATGCCTGGAAAGCCTGGACGGCTTACCCATCCAAGGCAAGATGAGCATTTACAATTCCAGAGTCTCCATATAGGTATTAGAATCAATACCAATACACTTAAAACTAACTACATTAGAGAAGTGCAAACATACCTCAATCAACTCAAACTTTCTGGCATGCAGCAAAACTAACCACATTACAAAAATGTGAAAAATATCTCAATAATCCTAAAAAATTTCTGGCATACAATAAAATCTATTGCCACCAACAAATTATTTCCCAAACAATCAAAAGTTACTTCATATAAGGCCACACAGTAAATGAGATTTGATAAAAAATGGAAGGGGAGGTAGGGAATTGGGAGAGACAGAAGCATTTTGGATGCTGCTCCTTAAGGAGAATGATAGCAACCATGCAGAATGTTATATTCATAAATTAACAGAGTGTATTCCAAAAGTAAGCCAAAATGGGAATTGAGAAAGGAGATTGTACCAATAGGGATAACTGTTGGTAAGGGTACAGAAAGTAGGCAAGAGAGAAGAAGATGGAGTTTACTGTAGAAAATGAGCCAATATATTGGGAACAAATATCAAGGGGTAGACAGTTAATAGAGCAGGAGGAGGCCAAGCAGAGGATTGGACTGCAGGTTTGAGACTGTTTTCCATACCAAGGACTGATAGCAGAATATATGTAAACCGTAAGAGAGGGGTAGGGGAGTTCTAAGTAAAAGACCAACTACTGTAGAGTTTTTGGTTGTCTAGAACAGACATTGCTGTTTTAGAAAGGATAATTAGTAGTGTATATAAAATCTTACATTATAAATATAAGAATCAATCAGATGAGGTTAGAAACAATTAGGAAGAGAAACTAGAAAGGTAAGTTACAAAGGATCAATGGGAGGACATCTGTATGGCTCCCAAGTATGCAGCAAAGTTTGGAAGGTTTATAATTTTTGTTTGGATGTATTTGCATATATGCTGTAATACCCATGCAACCGTCAGAGAATTTTTCTTTTCATAAACCACAAATGCTGGTGGTGTGATAGGAAAGAGATAGATAATTGGGAGCATGTATTGTAACAAATCTGCAGATTTTAAAAATTCCCTACAGTGTTTTCTCAGAAATGTTGGGGAAGCAAATCATTGTAACTAAGGAAATGATTTGTTTGAGATGGGACATAGTAAGACATATTTCTAGGCAATCTGAAACTAAGTTTAATGCTACAGACTGCTAAAAAAGCAATTACTAAACCATCTGTAAATGAAGCACTGAATATTTTAAAGGAGATAAGAGAACTGGAGGCGGGATCCTTGGGAAAAAGGAAAAAAAAGTGAATTAACTAGAAGTAAAATGATTTTTTGGGAACAATACATACATAATAATGTTTGGGAGGAGAAAGAGTGAGGTTTAATGGAAGGAAGGGCTTAAAAAATGAAAATGTATGTAATGTCAGAATGGATGTTAATTATAAAAAAAGGAAATGTTACAAGTTTATATTAATATACAAATACCTGTGTCACTGTTTTACTACTGATTTAATGAAGATGTTTACTAAAAAAACTACATCACCACTTACTTACAAATAACATGCAACCTCTATCTGCATCCATTCCTCTTGAATTAGTATTTGCAATACTCTCAGTTATACTTCAAAATAATTTCCAGTGACTAAGTACAAGAAAGCATATTAAACTGTGGTTCATATAATTTACCTTAAAATATTACAGCTTGGTAGACATATATAAAGTGCAGCTCTTACCAACATTATTTATTTATTTTATTTTATTTATCTATTTATTTATTCATTTATTTATTTGGCATTTGTTTACTGGCAAAGTCCAACTAGGCATGAATCCCATTTTTAGTGGAGGGCTGGGGAGAAAAGCTCCAACACACATAGTTCAATTAATAAACTACATAATATTATCACATGAAGTGCAGTAACCAATAGCAGAATCAACACGGAGATTAAATAAAGTCAAATTAGAAAATCATACAGTAAATATTAAACAATAATAATAGGATACTGAACACCTTGTAAAGTACAATCAATATTGATAACCAGTGGTAAAGATGTTAAGTATTTTAAATACTGGCAAAAGACTAGAAGAAAGGAAAGAGATTGTGCAGTTGGGGGAGATTAGGAAATGGAGTTAAAGTAGGGAGTTATGGAGAAGTAACTGGTGCTTTGGCTAATAAGAGAAGGGTTGGGAGAGTGGCTTAATGGCTAAGGTGTTTGCTTTACAGACACAAGGTGCAAAGTTTGAGTCTCACAAGGGATAATTGGCTAGGCTTAAAATGGCTTGCAAGAGCAGTTAGCTTAGTACTAAACTATGAACCTATGAACTATGAGAAAAAGAAAGTGGAAAAATTAGAGCAAGGTAAAGAGAATGGAGAAGGATGGAAGAAGGAAGAGAGAGGAAAGAGGAATAGAAGGAAGGAGTAATGGGTAGTGTCAGCCTGGTGCAGTATTTACCTTGAATATGTGACTACATGGCATTGCTCTAATATCTGTAAGAGTACTGTTATAGACCTTGGCTACTGAGTAGGAATATAGGCAGTGATTGATATTTTTTTTCAGTTTATGGATTTCAAGGAGGTGTTTCTCAGATGAGCAAAGAGGGCAATTAGGGATGTAATGGTTAAGAATGGTCCTGGTTGCTGGGCAGGATGAGGATTTGTATACCATTTTATGAGCAAGGAGAAGTTGGGTGAACTTGAAGTAGTGAGGTAACTCAAGCCAGTTTAAATATTTGATGTGGTAATTGTATGACTGGCTGCAAATCAAGTTTTGATCTTAGAGAGATCTGAAGGTTCATGAAAATGAGTGGGGCATATAGTAGTGAAGGCAGGACATATGTATTGCTAGATTAACTCTTGAGGAGTTGGTAAGGAATCTTTTTGATGTATAGAGCATGCCCAGTTTTTGGTGTTGTTTCTATGCACTTTTGAATACAAAGATCAAATTTCAGTTGATCATCTATTATGACGCCAAGTAATTTTCTGTAAGGTACAGCTTCAGTTTTAGTATTGTTGAGAGATTATATTTTGAAAGTATCTTTTATGTGTGTTTGTGATTTGGGAAGAATTAGTGCATGCTATGTACAAGTCATTGGCAGAATTAGTGCAAGCTGTGTACAAGGACCGAATGACTGAAGTATGAACAGTGTTTGGCCTCACAGAGGGGTTCCCAGTGGGAGTGGGTGTATATCAGGGTTCAGTTCTGAGTCCACTTCTGTTCATACTGGTGATGGAGTACATTAGCAAACAGGTCGGAGGGCACAGATCAACAAAGTTGCTGTATGCAGATGATGCGGCATTACTAGTTGACTCTGAGCTAAAACTTCAGCAAAGGATAGGAGAATGGAATGTAAAACTGAAGGCACATGCGATGAGACTAAGCACAGATAATACGGTGCTAATGGCAGTAAACTGGGGAAATCAGAAGAAGCTGAGAATAGAGATAGAACTGAAGATAGTGGACAGGTAAACATCTTCAAATATTTGGGAGGGGTGGTTGATGAGAATGGAAGTCTGAAGAGGTCAAAGCTAGAATCAGAGGGGCTGCAGCCAACTGGCATAGAGTGTCAGGTGTAGTCTATGACAGAAGAATGCCAAAGAAGCTGAAAGGTAAGGTATACAAGATAGTGGTGTGACCAGTACTACTGTATGGTACAGAAACCTGGGCAGTAAAGGCAGAACAGCTGAAGAAGCTAGAGGTGATGGAAATGAAGTGCCTGAGAAGGGTGGTAGGATGCACACTGTGGGACAGATGAAATGAGGAGATAAGAATAGAAGCCAAAGTAACTCCATTTGCAGAAAAGATCAAAGAGAACAGATTACGGTGGTTTGGACACGTGCAGAAAAGCAGAAGACAATATGGTGAGGAAGATTTGGGACAGACAGGAAGAAGGTAAGAGAAAGCAAGTATGTCCAGCAAGGAGGTGGATGAATTGTGTGAAAGAAGATCTGTGACAGTCAGGCATGAGTGCTGAAAAAGGCAGGAGTGTGGCACTGAATCGAGAGAGTTGGTGAAAGTTAACATGATATCCTGACCCCATGTAGAAGAAAAATGAAAAAAGGGGGGCTGATAATGATGATGATAATGGGATTTGGGGAGAAATAAGAGCAGTGCTGTTTTAATAACATTAAATATGCTTATATTCATTAGGTAGTTATATATTAAGTGCATCTCTTACTTACATTAATAAGATCACCTTCACCAGGTAGCCATATGTAAGTGTGCCTCTTTCCTACATTAATAAGCTTATCTTCATCAGGTAGTCATATATTAAGTGTGCCTCTTAACTACATTGATAAACTTACCTTATGTTCATAAACTTACCTTCACCAGGTAGTCACATATTATGTGCATGTCTTACCTACATCACCTTGGCTAGATAGTCATATATACTAGGTGCACCTTTTGCCTGCACTTATCAGCTTACGTTCTATGCATACACCATTTCTCATAGTGTTTAGCATGCACTGGTTATTCCTCTGCTTAATAGTCCATTCACCTCTAACTGAGCAGAATTTAGGCAATAGTAAAATTCTGCCCTCTAGCCAAATAACTGAATGGATAACCTTTGCCCAGATTTTGGAATATATGCTTATATAACATAATCACAGACAAACAACATGGTTATTATAACACTCTTACTGCAATATTTGCACTTAACAATCAAATATATGGCAGTGTGGAAAATAGCCTACTAACATGTGTTATAATCCTTGTCATGAGATGCACCTTTGAGACTGTGGACTACAGCATGTTATTGAAAAAAATATCCTGCTGTGCCTTCTCTGATGATGTTATTCTCTGCATTAAAAGTTAGGTATCAGATAGATGTTTAGGGTAATGATAGATAATTCTCAAACATAAACTTAATCTATATTCAGTGGTATCTTGCATGGATTTGCTTTGAGTCCACCAACTGTTCACATATTTTATCAGTGACCTCCCTTAGAATTTTCAAGAGACTAAATGTCTTCTTTGCTTTGATGGCACTATCACATCTAAAACTAGCAAGAATTTAGAGTCAGTTACTAAATCACTGCAAGAAAATTCCACTGCCAAATCGAAATAACTTACCATAAATAAACAGATAATTAATGCAACAGTTAAAACAAATATTAGCTCTTTAATACTCGAAAATGGCTAAAGAGTGCTATCGACTTTGCAATTTGTGACCCTAACAGAATTGTAGTACTAGTGACTTCTTCACAGATGTACTTAAGAATCACTCTTGGCCCCGATATTTCCTTTACTTCACATAGAGAACTAATAGGTAATAAGGTTCTAAATCAATTCACGGTTTCTTAGAAAATGTCCAGTCTGTTTATAGCAGAAAATAAACATGCTTTAGAACTTGGCATACTATCTAAGGCAGGGTATGGGCTTCTCAGCATTACTTTGCCTTTTTTTGCAATTCTGCATTATGTCAAACCACATAAAACAATATCCATTGTTTGTAAAAGAACAGGGAAAAAACACTGTCTAACAAATGCAACAAGTAAAAACATAAAGGTGGAAATCCAGGACACCAAAAACACAATAACCACCTTCTGGGAGTAAGAGGAAGAGGGTAGACAAGAATCAGTCCATAGTTGTGATCACACAAGTTTATTAATGATTCCGACCAGAAGCCAAGGCACAAACAAGAATCAGGTTATGATAAATTCCTGCATGTGGTAGGACGAAAGCGCTTACCATGATTCTTGTTTGTGCCTTGGCTTCTTGTTGGAATGGTTAATAAACTTGTGTGGTCACAACTACGGACTGATTCTTGTCTACCCTTTTCTTTTTACTCCCAGAAGGTGGTTATTGTACTTTTACTGTATAACAAATGGGATTCATATTATATGATCGAATGCTAGAAATAGCGAATGATCTATTATCGAACCCAAATGCATGAAAACCACACAATATCGAAGGAACGGACCAGAGAATTTTTTCCCAGGGAAAAAATTTGCTGATCCAAAAAAAAAAAAGAATGTACAGGCAACATAAAGTGGGGGGGCTTTGCCCCCAAACCCACCTTAAATATATCAACTCCGAAATCGCACCATAGTGAAGAAAACAGCAAAGTCCGGAGAACAGACCAGCAAATATTTTCCCTAGGAAAAAATTTGCTGATCCGTTCCTTTGATATTCTGTGGTTTCATGCATTTGAGTTCAACAAATGAGCGTTCACTATTTCTAGCATTCGCTCATGTAATAGGAACCCAACAAATGGGTTGGGAGGTTTGGTATAAGAGTTGGAAGGGTTTGTATAATAGTCAAGGTATTTACCTCACAGACACAAAGTACAGGGAATTGACTAGGTTTAAAACAGCTCACAGAAGCAGCTAGCCCAGTATTTACCTGGAATCAAATAGAACCTAGCTGCCAATATCAGCTAGGGACCAACTACTTTTAAATATTCTCATCTTTAAATTATTAGCTTCTCTGAATGTCACCCCTGATGAAACTGAGGATATTAATTATATGACACCTCTCTGGAAAATAGTTTAAAGTCTCATAGGTAAGTACTAGGCTACAGAGCCGGGGTGGTGCATCGGTAGCATTGTTGCCTCACAGCAAGAAGTTCTCCCGTTCGATTCTCGGCTGGAGCAACTTCTGTGTGGAGTCTACAAGTCCTCCCCGTGGTCAAGTAGCTGGTGTTCAAAAGACATGCATGAATGGGCATGCCTTTGTTGAAGGTTGGGCGTCATTCTGGCACCTCTGCACCGTAAAAATCTAGTGCCAATCATTAATGGACCAGAGTTCCGCTGTGGCGACCCATAACCGGGAAAAGCCGAAATAAGAAGAAGGTAAGTACTAGGCTAGCTTCCTTTGTGGGCCATTTTAAGTCTAGGCAATTTCCCTTTCAAATGTGAGGATCAAACCCTGTATTTTTTGTTTGGAAGGGATGTACTTTAACCATTATACCAACCCCATCCACAATACTAACCTCCAGCCCCACATTTAGGGCAAAAAATGCAAATGTTTATTAATGTATGCTAATCAAACACTTATCAAAAGTGTGTAATACACAGTATCACTTCATGAGGTTAATCAAAAATGCATAATACATGATGCAATATAATTTCTAGCAGGTTTGCTCAGTGATTTTTGAAGGAGTGATTCAACTAGCACTGTAGCACTATAGCATATGAAGCCTCTGGTATGCAGCACTACAGCAGTCACCTGGATAATTGCACACCCATATGTAGCATTCAAGGGGGCGTGGTTAATGTAAACTAATCATATGGTCTTCTCTGGAGTCTTGTACCAATAGTGAAACTGCACAGTAGAACAATTGAAAGACTCTCTCTCTCTCTCTCTCTCTCTATATATATATATATATGTGTGTGTATATGGGTCTACTTCACAAACACAAAATCGCACATAGCCAAAGACTGAGATGAAACAATGAAACTTCAATTAAACAGACCACCACATAGCCAACAGGTTTTCCATGGTAAGTAATAATCACTGGGCCAACAACTAATGGACAATACGCTGCACCATCTATAACTCACTCAGGTGGGGGGATGTGGCACCTACACCCCCCCTAACTAAATATACCAACTCCAGGAATGCACTACAGTTAGGACAATGGTAAATTTCCCTTTGTTGGCCAAATGGCTACTTACCATGGAAACTTGTCGGCTATGTGGTTGTTCACGTAACTGAAGTTTTGGAGTGCTTTTCTCGGGGATCTGGTCTTCAGTCATGTGCAATATCATTCTTCTAAAGTAGACATATATATATATATATATATATATATATATATATATATATATATATATATATATATCTTCTTTCCTTTAATTCTACATATTCTACTCATATCTTCACTTCATTTTTGTTAGTTTAAATTTCTCAGCCAGCAAATAGTACAAATACTATAAAATAAATCATATATATTCCAGCATCATTTATGTCATCCATGTTTATGTTGGTGTTTATTCATTTTTATTCTCAGTTCTGAAAATAATATATCTTATTTTCTGCACCTACTGTTGTTTTGTTATATTAGTTCATGTGTTGCAAATAGATTTTGTACCCAGGTCATGGCTGAAAAAGGTCCTTAGATCAGTTAATTTATCCAGATATCAAAAGGAAATTATTTTGACAGAATATCTATAAAATATTACCTTACCTCAGATTTACTGAAAAGCAAATTATGCTATTATACAAATTGCTTCTAATTTTTGTTTAGTATATAATGATAGCTAAGTCATTGGCTTATTCCCACATTTTAAAGGGTTGCTATAAAAATCCCATTATCTCCAGTATCAAAGGCTGTAAATAGTATAATTGTCTTTTATGTATAATTGTGAACAATATAATATTTCTACGGAAAGCTAACTCTTAACATATTTAATATCATCATGGGTAAAATTTTGTGACAAATGAATTAAGAGAATTCTCAATTATCTTATGGAAATCCTATGTCAAGTCAAGTCTATAATTTTAGAAATTTTCCATCAAATTTCTTTCACATGCAGTGCCACTTCAAATAAATTGTAATGGAGATAAATGAATAGTCCAATGAGCAGTGTTTAAAGAGGCATTTGATTTTTAATTAAGATCTATTATACTATTCATTGTCTGGGCCTTGCCTTTCCCCAATTTAGTTTGCTAATATTAGAGATGTGTATCACCGCCTATTCTGAAGAACATGTTTTTTGATAATTCCATTTACTTTTTTAACATTAAATACACAACTCAGATTGTATAGCTCTGTTATTTCTATGTTAGGGCCTTGTAATATACCTTTCATGGTAGTTCTTTATAGGGTCATATGTTCATAGATAAGTATTAGGCTAGCAGTCCTTGCAGGCCATTTTAAGCCTCACCTGTTTATCTTTTTGTGCTTGAAATAACCTAGGTCATTTGGTTATAAACTAGTCATACCCATTCCGTGGTCAATAATTATATATATTAGCCCAAATGAGAATAACTGGGATCATACCATATATAATTTAAATAATTGTTGTAGGTCTTATCCTTATAAATTGTTTGTTGAAGAATTACCACACTTTCAGATATCTGCTGTAAATCATACGTGACAAAGGGAGATGCTGACAGCCCAACTAGCTGAAATGTTGTAAATAATTATATGTCACTGGTGAATATCGAAATAATTTGTGTAAGATGCTTGTGTTACAAATGTATTAGAACTGTATGTCATGTGTATATCAAACTGATTTGTAAAGACATGTGTTAAAAAATGTATTTTATAAAGTGCTTGTGCTTAAAATTTAATCACAATGTGCCCTACTGGAAAAGAAAAGAAATGTACATGTACTATTGTAACTGTTTAAATGTATATATTTTAACAGTGGAAACTGGAATACAGGAGGTTAACTTCAGAAAAAAAAACTGAAATTAAATTACTTTATGGCTGTGCCATAAAAGATAACATCTTTCAGTTTTAATGCAGCAAGGAGACGCAATGTCTGAAACAATGAAGCTTTCTGTATTGTCTCTAGGGAGAAATAGGTACTAATCTTGAAATGTGAAGGAATGTAATCATTTTATTACTTCCAGCATCTGCCAAAGATCCGAGGTCTATGGATTTTCACAGATATATGCTAAATACTGTCAGCTTCCAGCAGTGGGGGTTTCACCTGGGATAGAGTCAGATGACAAGAAATTATGTCATTCTGCAAGCTATCCCAGCAGTAATATTTCATATATTAATTTGAGAGGTCTCTTAGTGAGACAGAGCATTATCTTAGATATAGTCAGGAATATAACAAAGCTTAGTTTACATATTTTTCTTTATTTGTTTGAGACTGCCCTGCAATGTTGTTCTAAATATTTTCTGTGATTTTGAACTCTGATGTCACTGTGAATATATACTATTTTCTTGTTATTTTATTATTTATTATTAAATATATTTAAACATTTCATTGTGGCTGATCTGCATAGAGATATTTAAGTTTTGAGAGTACTTGCTTATTTATTTGGTGACACTGTGTGGGCCACTCCTAATAGCCTTGCTCTTGGTTAAACTACCATTTGTATTAATATTAATATTACACAGTAAGATGGACACCCTTTTTAAGGGCCTTAAAGTAGCTGATAAGAAGTTGGCTGGTGGCAGTGATAACTACCTTATACTATGGGCAAAAGGGGGCATAGCTAGTAAACCTCTGCTAACCTTTCCTAGGTGTGTGTGTGTGTGTGTGTGTGTGTGTGTGTATGTGTGTGTGTGTGTGTGTGTGTGTGTGTGTGTGTGAGTAAATCAAACCTCAAAGACTATGTGTGTCAGCTATTTGGGCAAGGACACAAAGCACTGGTTGGACAGAGAGGGTGCTGGAGGTCTTGGCTTGGCCACTCATCTCTGATCTCAACTCTACAGTTATACCAGTGGGGAGTCTTATTGGGGTTCTGGAGAAAGAAGGAGAAACCAGACCCTGACTGACTGCGGTCTCTGTGTGCTCTTAAGGGAAACTGCACTTGTTACAGAGAGCTGCTTCTGGAAATATTATGTGAGTACTTGTCATCCTCCCAGGGTACGTCTCCCATTATTGCCAGTGGTGAGGATTGAGGGTCCTTTATTACTGCTCCAGTGGTGGGTCTTCACATCATATATCTTACTCAATAATAAATGTTTTTAGATTTTGTACGACTTTCTATATATAACCTAGATAGTAGAGAGTCATTGTTTCAGCTTTAAAATTTTATAATATATTTTTTGTGTCAATTCTTGTGATTTTTGAGGTTGTAGTCATCTACACTCCTTACTGGAGAGCTGTTCTAGTTCAGCATATCCACAGTTTATTGCATACATTTTATTACAAAATTATTCTGTGTTGCATTCATTGCATGCAAAATGTTTTTTTATAGAAGAACTCTGTAATGCCCTTATTTTAATGTTTACCTTTATGAAATGTATATATACTTTCATACATGAGAAAAATGCCTTCATTAAAACTGAGCTGCAAAAGATATGTTTTAATACCTGGTTAACCAAATAAGCCCACTGAATAGAAGTGTCACTTTGACAGTGTGACCCAGGAGCATTAACTGGTTAAGAGACTTGGTCAGAGTCACACTGTAGGTAAATAGAGATGGAAGAACTTAAACCCTGTACTACTGAAAGGAGCTTGTTAATAGCTTAGAGCTTTCATCCTCTATGCTGACTGCAATATCATGCACACACTCAAGTTACTACAGCCCAGGTAGTAGTGTGATTTTTTATCCTAGTTCATGTGGGTGTAAATGACTTGAGACATATCTCACAGGACTATATGGAAAGAGACATAATGGGTCTCTTGGAATATGTATCACAGATAGGTATGAGCCTTGCTCTGAGCAACATTTTACCTTCATCAAGGATGTTGCCACAGTATGAACATAAAATGATTGATTTTAATAATTGGCTTAGATTCTGGATTCTGTTGTCACTCCAGGGGGATCTATTATCTGTCACCATGGGAGAACATGGTCAACAGACCACGTTGCTTTACCAAGAATGGATTGCACCCGCCGTCTCTGGCTTTTGCATATTTGCCAAAACATTATCCACCCGCTTAGCACCTTTTTTAGGCTATGCAGAAAAGACAAAATTGCCAAAATAGTGAAAAATTCTACAAGCAGCATTAAAGTGTTAGTGCTTTGTGCTCAGAGCCTAAATAAAAAACTCCACACCCTTCAAACCCTCCTCACTCTGGAGAATGTAGACATCTGTTTCATGACCAAAACTTGGTTTAAAGCCATAGAATGTACATTGGAAGTGCAAGGCTACAGTGCCTGCCACACATTAAGACCAACAAAAGCACACACTGGGACCAAAGGTGGAAGTGTTTTGATCTATGTTAGCAACAAATACACTTTCAGGTTGGTTAAACAGGATGGTACCATGGAATTTACCCATGTGCAAAACACCATAGGTAAGGCACCTCACAATATCATGGCTAGGTACAGGTCACTATATATGCTCCTAGAGTGTCAAAACTCTTACCTAAACCTACTAGAGGTGCCCTCCATTCAACCAAAGACACCCATGATTCATGGGTGACTTTAACTACCCCTGTATAGACTTGGAAATGCACACTGCCTCCTGGACTTTATTAGTACAAACATCTTCAAAGAGATAGTGCACACTCCAACCAGGGGATCAAACATATTGGATCTGTTACCCCCCCACCATGTCACATTCTCACTAGTGAGGTCAGATCACAAAGCTGTCTCATTTGTAGTAAAAATCAATCCAGAAAATCCAAGTAAACCAGCAACAGTTAGGAACTATTCAAAGGTAAACTACATCTTATTAAGTGACAGTTTGTCAAAATTCAAAGCTCCTCCCCAACCCCAAGACCGCAGCTACCTAAGAAGAATTATTCACCAAGTCACTATGCAAACATGTGAATGGCTGCATAGAGGCTGCCATGCCTACCAGAAATAAACCCAAAACAAACACAAAAAACAGACCCACTGGTGGAATCCTCACTTTAACAAGGTATATAATAAAAGAAAAAAATCTTGTGGTCAAAATCAGGAAAAGCAACTCCCTTAAAAACAAGTGCTTTCTTATACAACAAAACAAGAATCTAAGAGGTCTAATTAAGTTCAACAAGGCCATATATGAGGTCTGGATAGCCTTGCAGGATAAGGATAATCAGAAAGCCTTCTTCAGCTACATGCAGAACCTTAGATGCAACACACAATAGTGTAATGAACTAGTGGTGAATGGTACCACCTACATCGATCAGACGACATCAATCTACTGGCTGACAAATTCAACTCAAAATAACCAGGTGAAATCCCCTCCAACATGCTTTCCTCAGCTATCAGCAGGGAACAGTTGTTAGCAGCGCTGGCTAAAGTCAAGAGTACTGACTCCATGGGTCCTGACAACATCCTTGGTTGCCTCTCAATAATCTAAAACATGGTCTATCAGGACCACATGAGGAACTATTTAACTACAGCCTTGAAACGGGCTACATTCCAAGTCAAAGGATGACCACAACAGTCAATCGCCTCAACAAGAGTGGACCATCAACGAACCTAGGGAACTACAGAGCCATCAGTCTAACAAGCCTGATATCAAAGCCATGGAATGAATTATCATGGAAATGATAACCAAGGACATTGGCAACATACAGACACTGGACCCATCCCAATTTGGCTTTGTTAAGGGAAGGTCATGTAGGTAGACTTCTTTGAGAGTTCCCCCAAGGCAATGGATGAGGGCAAAACAGTTCATACAGGATATCTAGACCTGGCAAAGGCATTTGATACAATACCCCACTTAGGTATTGTTGACAAGCTCTCTGACCTAGGCATAAACCTCTACATAACTCACTGGATTGCCAGCTGGCTCAAAGATAGGACCCAAGATGTCAGGATCTGTGAGACTACCTCCACCAAGAGACCGGTTACCAATGAAGCAGCCCAGGGCTCTGTGCTGGACCTGTTCCTGTTTGGAAATCTACTTCTTGTAAGTCAAGACTAATATCAAAGGCCTCTGGCTCAACAAGTTTGCAGATGACTATAAACTGAGAGCTATCATAGATTCACTGCAAGACACAAATATCCTGTAATTGGGATAAGCACAAGTAAATGTCTGGTGCCAAAGCCATGTCCTAAAGCTCAATGCTAAAAAATGCATTATGATATAATTTGGGAAACTGCCAATGCAAGTTAATTACTACATTGATAAAACACTCTTAAGAGTCTACCCAGTAGTAAGGGATCTGGGAACACATATGCACAGCAATCTGGCCTTCGACTAACATGTAGTTAAAATAATAACTTCATTCTATGCTGCCAAACATATAAGTAAGCGTATGACTTCAAGGTCCAAGGAAGTTACAGTACCAGTCTACTCGGCCCTTATCAGACCTCTCATTGAATACAATGCCCACTTTGGAACAGTTAGAATGCCCACAAAGATTTCTCACCAGAAGAACCCAGGGCATGAATACTCTACCCTATGCTGATTGCCTGAAAGTTCTGTCTCTGTATTCAGTCTCCAACAGGCTGATGAGAGGAGATCTTTGCATGACTTACAGGGCCTCCTCAGACCCAGCCTTGATGGATCTGTTACACATGAGCAAAACAAACCTCACCAGGAGCACTTGATCCACGGATCTGAACTTCATTTGTGACATAAACAGAAAATGCTGGAGAGACAAATATTTGCCCCAAAGAATTATTTTACTGTAAAAAAGGCTTTCCATTCATGTAAAAAAGAGTTAATTCCTGACCCTTTTCAGACAAAACCTTGACAACTGGATGAGAAATTGTAAATTTACCCCTGGTCTGACCCCCATGTCCCTTATGGACAGATGCTTTCAATAAAAAAATATTATCCTAACTAACACCTCCATTACAAATTCTTAGCTACCTGCTTACTAACATGACCCCTCTTATGATAATTGGAGCCCAAATGGTTTGGCGTGTGCAGCTAGACTTGTAAGGACCCTAGTGGTCATTAGCATAGTGACAACATATGCACAACATATAAACCTATGAACATGAGAAAGCAATATCCATTCAGCATTCCTCTCAACCTCTTAGACCAAGAAATATGGACAAAGCCACAAATAATGGGGGGACAAAGGCCCAAAAATAGGATCACTTTTAAATATTGCTCTTACAAACTTATAAAGTTGAGAGAATAACAGGTTTTGCATTAGCATGAATTTTCTGATGGATATGAAGTCTGAAAATCAAATGACTGCCATTATTTTCTGACTTCAGTTCTCAACGATTTGCCAGGGGGTTGTCAGAAAACTACAATTTTATGAAAAATGGACCAAAAGTATGAGTCAAAAATCTGGGCATTTTGCAAAAATCTGGTCAATTGGGAGCTATGGCATTTAGTGAAGCTATAAACAATGGTATTCATTATTATTACTCACTATGTATTGTTCACTCTGTTTTTAGTCAGGCCTCCACATGTAGTTGCTATCAATGTGAAAGGCTTAGTTTCATAGGCTCATAGGCAGTCACTAGGTATGCAGTCCGGGAGACCGTTGAGGATAAGTGACTTGCATGGAATCACATTGTAGATAAATGGAGGCTAAAGGAATCAAGCCCAACTCATTACTCCTAAGTGACAAGCTCATTACTCTAATCCCTGAGCTGTAATTCAAAAAATGATATAATCTCAGACAGGGCTTGAGCCCACAGTCCTTGGTTTAGGGCAGACTGATACCTTATCCTTTATTCCACTGGAGCTAATTCAAAAAGTTCAAGCATAAATGACATAATTTCAAACACATTATTTCATCTGTTAAACCAGACAATTTTTTGTCTTGGAAATAAAGATTGCAAGGAGACATTCTAGATGATTCTGCTCACTACTTGTTAACTCTGTAGCTACTACCTTAGCTAATTCTCCATCAGTGAGAGCAACAATAGTGAGATTTTACTGATAGTGTAATGGGAAATGAGGGGAGGTATGTGACAGCTAAAATGAGCAATGGACAAAGGTAACTTTTTTATGTTGTTTGCTTGTTCCAGATAATGATGTCTCATATTTTTAATCTTCATTAATTAACCAGTTTAGATTTTGAAATAGTGAGAAGACACTTACAGGAGCAGACTTTAATTTGTTCATCAATTTCATTTTACACAGGTCCAGTCTAAGAGCAGAAAGGAACCTTAATGCTAAAATGTTTTAAATCAGGAAATTAGTTATCCTGAGCTGGTTGCCATCCGGAGGGTAACCAAATAAGCAGATACAGATTTACATACATTACCCCAAATGGGGATTCCAGAAGCCAGTTTGAGTACCTCATCCACTATTAACACCTTCAAGAAAAACCTAGTAAAACAACATTTTCTACTGTGTGATTCCTTAAAACCTCATGTATTAGAGGTAACATGGTAAATATGCAAATGACCCCTTATGAACATCATGTTTCAGCTATATGGCAGCTCTGAATGCTCATGACTTTTTTTCATTTTTAAGTCTGTTATGGACAACTTTAGGCCAATAAAGCCAAACAAGTTAGCTGTGGGTCTATATTATGAGATTGAATGTTTAGGTGGCCAAACACCTAAACATCGAACTTGTAATATCAAACCATAAAACAGCAAACGGCACAGGGAAGGATGACCATTGGCCACAAAACAAAAAACATAACTTTACATCCAATCTAAGTGGGGGGAGGCTTTTCCCCATATACCACCCTGACATGGGGGGCTGTGCCCTCCACACACACCCCTAACTAAATATACCAACTCCAAGATCGCTCTACAGTACACAAAAGGTAAATTACAGTGAATGGCCGGGGAAATATTTTCCTGTGTTAAATCAGCCATTCACCATTTTTTTCCTTGCGATTTTGCAAGTTCGATGTTTAGGTGTTCGGTCACCTGAACATTCAATCTTGTAATATAGACCCACTGTAGACATGCATGTTTCAACATTTTTATGGCTTCATCGCCACAGTATAAATGGACTGTTTAGCTAATGATTGGAATCACAGGGTTGTCGTATCCAGCTGATGTCCATAACCATTAGGGTGTCTGCAAAATATCCTAACAAACTAAACCAATAAGTAACAAGGTCACACAGACAAACCAGTCAGTAAAAACTACAAGGAAAACCTACCCAGGCTAGATTTACCAATGTGTGATTCCTTAAAACCTATCATATTATAGGTAACATGGGATATATGCAAATGACGCCTTAAGGACATCAGGTGTTTCAGTTACATGGCAGTTCTGAATGCCTGTGACTCCTTTTTTCCCTTTTAAGTCTGTTATGGAAAAATTCAGGCCAATAAAGGCAATCCCCACTAGCTGTGGATGTGCATGTTTCATCCTTCTTATGACCTCATTAGCACAACATTAGTGGACTGTTTGACTAAGCTTAGAAAACACAGGTTAGTCATACCCAGCTGATGTCCATAACATGGTATCATCTGCTGTCATTAATAAGAGAGTTTAGATGTTGAAATAATGCAGAGCCACTTACAGGTCCAGACTTAAAATTTGTTCATCGATTTAATTTTAGACAGGTCCAGTCTAACAGCAGAAATGAACCGTAATGCTAAAATGTTTTAAATCAGGAAAGGAGTTATACGGAACTGGTTGACATCTGGAGGGTAACCAAATAAGAAGATACAGATTTATGTACATTACCCCAAATGGAAATTCTAGAAGCCAGACTGAGTACTTCATTAAATATGGTATCATCTGCTGCAATGGCCAAAACAAGCCCCTCTGCCTTATCTGATGACAAAGCAGTGTTATTGGACTTTTATATAAGTAATTTAAAGTCACCTCAAGCAAAACAGTGGTGGATATTTTCTATCATACTCCAAAAATGTTGATTCAGTAGCATATATTAAATCAGAGCTATATAAGTATGCATAGTTGAATGCTGTCAGAGGTATGCCAGCATATACCTGGAAGGAACCTTGTAAGATGGAAATAAGAGTGATCTGTTCATTAACTAAGGCCGTCTAACATGCCAAAATTAAAACTGAATTAAAACAATCCAAGATGCAAATTCAGTAACATTAGCTAGACTGCAAGGCCTGTTAATTTAAATATAGACAATGCTGAGAGAATACAGGCCAATAAACACTGTATTGATACAGCTACTTAGAGGAAGGGCAGAATTACACCTTTGCAGAATGTCACTTCAGTTCTGCTTGCAAGGAAACAAACTGTAAATTCCTATAATTGTAATTCAAACAAAGGCAGACCATAATACATAATCATACAATAACAGACAAAGAGAATCAATTAGAGGTAGAAATAAATACACCCAAGTAGACTAAACAGTTCTGTGCACAAATACACATTGCGAGTCTTTCCCAAGGTAACTTGGATAGAAAAAATAGGTAGCTGCTTCACTCATCCTTCCTAGCTGTGTTAGCCCAGTGTGACATTGAATGTCAATGCACCCCCATTACCAAAACAGAGATTTGTCATGCTGTCAAGTGCATGTCAATAAGAAATTCCTGCAGTCCTTTTTGCCTAAGTTCAAATGTTTATATAGTACTTAAACAGAACATTTTTCTCCCTTTGTAACTAATATTTAATCAAATATTCCCCAGTGGGACCCCCTTAATTTCAAGAATATAAAATAACAGTCCTTTACAAACCTGGGAAATATACCACTAAAGTTTAAGAATACCCTCTCATACCCTCTTATCAACAAAGAAGAGAAAGTGCAGGCAAATCCCATGCTGGGGTGCTAGGATACCAGGAAAAAAAGTGTGTGTGGAGGGTATGTCACTGTACTTACATTACACAAATTATAATCAGCAGAATCAATACACAGTCCCCATCCTTCTTTGTGGGCAATACTTGAAAGCAACATTATGAACAGTAGCTACTTAAGGTCCTAGAAAAGTTACACTAAACTATAGGTTCCAGTTGAAAAACCCAGAATTGTTCTGATCTTCTGAAATCCAGCACTAAATCTTCAAAGCCATAAAAACATACTACTTATGAAATTGTATAAACTCAGGGTATGTCTGAGTCTAAGCAGTTTTAAAGTCAGAATGCATAAATAATAGGGTTCTGAAAGCCATTGGCTAACAACATCAACAGATGCAGTCTCCCTATAAAATTACTTTTATAATTATATGGTGACTTTTTAAATTCACTGAATAATTTCTACATGCAATTTATATTTATCACACTGACAACTACTTATAGATACGGGGTGTAGCAGATCGTTGATAAAACATGGACAAAGCCACAGTTATAATATAGGCAAAAAAATGAAATAAAATTAGACTAGAAAGGAGGAAATGACTAATTAAAAAAAAACACAATCAACAAACAATAACTAAAAAATAACAAAGACAATATGACAGATTAAAAAGTCACACCAAACAGAGAAAGAAAAATACAAATTTAGTAAAAGGAAATAACTAAACAAATGGGAAATATAGAATAAAAGATATAATCTAAAAAATAAGACCTGAAGAAAAATACTACAAAAACCATATTAAATACAATGGATATATAAAATTAAATACCACAATCATGAAGGAACTTGTAAAAACAAAACAAGGAAGTACAAAATACACCTAGGAAAAACAAATGCAATAAAGCAATGCAACAGCAGTAAACAAATACTTAATACAGTTATAAATCTATGAGTAATAACACTGTATTTATGTTTGAAACACTAACTGCAAGGAAAGTATTAAAAACTACACCAAGCTGTGCTATGTACTAAATCAACGAACTGCCTAAAAGCACAATTAAAGCTGATGGGTAGAGCTAAAAACTCTATGAGTTTCTGCAAAGCAACACTGTAAAGATGAATACAAATAACTGATGTTGCTAAAAACAGCTAATAAAATAAGGAAATATCATATTTGGCATTAAAAAGTAGCACAGAGCACTATGAATGTACCCAACATAAAACAAGCACAAAGCCACATAAAAACAATATTAAAAGCACAGCCTACCACAACACAAAATTAGCATTAACAACAACATGGATAACATTTATAAATGAATCTACAAAAAATAGTCTGATGCAAAGAAACAATTAACACCCACAGTCATGTAAGACATATACAAATACAACATAGACTCAAGTGTAATAATACCAGAATAAAGGCACAACAAAAAAAAATGCACAGAATACAGCCCTTGTGTACCAAGTGGGATCCTGTGGTCATGCTCTCACTTATAATGTATACCTGAAATTTGCAAACAGCACCAGCAGCAAAATAAAACAAGCGAGCATAGCAGAAGACATAATAAACAGAAACATTTACAATGGATAAAAGGAATGTGGAAGAATCCTGATAAATGTATGCATTTCAATGCAGTTCAGAAATTATATGATCTAGTAGGCATAATAGAGTAATCACTTCATTCTACACATGCGCACCCACACAAACACACAAGCACATATAAATACACATCACTAATTACTGCATAAACCTAAAAACTGAAACTGATAGTATTATTCAAACATTTGACACATATGATGGTTTCTCTATATATTTTCATGTATATGCATGAGTACCTCAAGTTTTACAAGAAGTTGTATTTATTATTTGACATAATTGCACTGGATAATTTTTCACAAAGGCAATTATCAAAGGCCATTTTAATTTCTGTGTCAGTAGCTGCGGCCATGTGGAAGCAGAAAATAATATGTGTATGAGTAGAGGAAGGGAGACCCAGCATGTGTTCTTCATTTAAACCAGGTGGTCATAACTTTGAATTGCTACCAGGTTTCTTTTTCAGAAAAAAATGTTCTGCAGTCATACATTGCATTGTTCCCGCTTGTGCTTCACAATTGGCAGATGTTGTCTGGTCTACCAAACTGGAAAAGAATTAGTACCTAAAGAAATAAAATTTGCTGTTAGTACTTTTATGGTTAATTTATGAGTATTTTCCCATACCACAGAATGCAGTTGTTATATATATGATTTTGCAAGCTGCCATCACAGTTGTAATATTTCTGCAGCCGGGCTTGGCAGCTACAATTTGCAAAATGGCTTTGAATTCAAATGCACATTGTCTCTGAAGATGTGAATTAGGCAGCTGATGTGGCTCTTTGAATAGAAACAGAATGGCTCTAGTATCTTTCCTAAGAGCAGTGTTTGCTCTGACTTTCAATCATTATTTATCCTATATCCAATAATAGTACCACTGCAAAATGCATTCTGAATTATAAAGAAATAAATGTGTCTATCAGTTCATACCCTAAATATCACACTCCCTGCCCAGTGCTCATACAATATTACAGATAATCTGCCTTTCCAGGGAATGACAAATAATGATTTAAAACTCTACAAATAATATAAAGGTGTGGGCCAAAAGAATCAGTGTCTGAAATAAAATCAGAAGGTGAACCAATGTGCTTAAACCTATCAGATGTTTAGAAAAGTAGTTCTAATAGAAATAGACAATATTTTAATCTGTATTTACATAGATTATTTTACCTTTAGGTTATGAAACAACACCATTTTTACAGACTGTTTATATTTAATTTTTATCTTTTTTATACATCTAGTTTTCTGTTACATTTAAAGTTTCATTTTCATAAATAAGCCAGTTTTTATCTTCAGTTATACAATACAGGATCATTAGTATTCAAAACTGAGCAGGCTGACTGAACAGCCTGGCCACTGTGCCCATTGTAAATAAAGAATATACTAATAGTAAAAAGTCCGACTGCTAAAGCACCATTGAGCAGCCACACTTTCTGTTAGTATATGCCAGACAATACCATTCTATACTGCGGGCATACCAACATATGAGAAAAATCAGGTATATTCTGCAAAACTAAAACAGAATCATACCTGGTTTTCCTCATGTTTTTGTCATGTCCCATATGCATTCACAATACATTAGCAGAGAAGAGACAGTGCGGAGGGAAACTAAAGTGGCCTTATAGAAACACATATTTAAGAAAGGTAATCAATTTCTTTCTTTGAATAATGTTATTGTATAATAGCAATAATCCACTCCTGTGTTGTTTGAGTATATCAGGATTTTCCCACAATTGGCTTTGTTTGATCTCTCAGGCTTCGCGATGTCCCCACCCACCCATCCACATCATCCATTGCCTCCCAGGTCTTTCCTCCCCATCCTGGCCCATCTACACCATCTTTTTCTCACAGTTTGCCTGACTCTTCAGTTGCTTTTTGTGTTCATTCATTACATCCTAACTAGGCAAGATGGGTTTCTGACAACTGGAGAAAAGAAATGCATTAAGCTTTTTAAACAAGCTACTCATTCCAAGATGGCCTGAACAAAGACCTTTATTAAAAATAAATTCACTCTTATTCTTCAACTTTGCTTTTTCCTGTATCCTTTCAAGTCAGCCTAACTGGCCAAGACTGCACTGTTATTGCTGTGGAAGAAATAACTAAATTATGTTGGGGGTCTAGGAGCTGAATTGCCCAAAGATTATATGGGGGTTTTATATGCTCTGAATTACATTTCATATATTTTTAAACAACCCTTTTTCATCCAATGATGGCCAAAGCAAAAATCATAATTAAAGAAAGAAAGTCAGTGTTGCTCTTTACTTTTTAATAGTAAGTGAGGGTTACTAATTTTCAAAACCTTCAGAAGTCTAGTGACGAGGATAGCAAATTGTCATATTTTAGAAGGACACCTTGGAATGGCCAAGGATAAAATATGGATCCTAAGAAGGTTTCACTGGCAAACAATAATGAATAAAGTTGAAAATTTCTGTGCTAGATGCCATGAATACTGTATTACTGATTCTCACTTAAAAAAATCTTTTGATTCCCATATCTACCATAGAGGTACTGTTTAAACAAGTTGCTATTGTTGAGCCATTTTAGTTATTTTGGACTACATAACCAAGTATCCTGAAGCTATTTAACTATGTAAGGCTAGTGATGAATATATAGCTAGGGAGTTAGTCTTATGAGTCTTATTATTTTCCACAGTAGAGATACCAAAAGAAATATTCTGACCGGAGGACTCCATTTATATCTATACTAATGTGCCAACTGTGCCAAAGTTCATAGGTTCATAGGTTGGTACTAGGCTATCAGCCCTATGACCTATACAAGCCTAGCCACAATTCCCTGGCTGTTTCTTCCCACAATATTTACTTCCCTGGATCCCTGTCTAGCAGGGCAACTGACATTTTCCCTGGGGTGAATGTCCTATCTCCCATCCAATCTTCAAGGTTCCTTTTGAAGAGGGCCAAAGAGGTGCTCTGCTTGACATGTATGGACAGTCTATTCTAGAGTCTGGGGAGTCTATGGGTCAGGAACCTATCCCTCCTGCATGTTTTGTTCATTGTGATGACAAGGTTTGAACCCTGGACCATGTGGCTTTGAGGGATTGGGATTTCTTTATGTGTAGCATGTCCAACAGCTCTGGGTTTGACATGGCCTTGTATGTTAAGCAGAGATCACCTCTGAGTAGACGATATGCGACAGAGTATAGCTGGAGTTCTTTTAGATGGTCAGCATAGGGCATCTGCTTTAGGCCTGTGATTCTTTTAGTGAGGTATTTCTTTTTTTTTTTTTTTTTTTTTTTAAATCTTTTTATTAGGATTATATTAATAGAATACAAAAATATCCAAAACAAATCTAAAACAAAATAGAAATTACACACTAAACACAACTATATACAAATCTCATCTATATCTAAATGGATTGAGTTCATAGTTATGAAGTAATGTCATGACAGAATATATTCAGATATCAATTTCCAAGTATCCTTCTGTATTGTTTTTTTGCTTCATGGAATACCACAGATATTTATATGCACATAGTTGCTTTCTAGCTATTTGTCTAAATCCTTCCCATGATATCTTAGACCTGTCTTTCCAATTTAGGGTGATGTAATATTTTATTAACATAAATGTTGTTACTAGAAGATGCATATGTTTAATATTTGATCCTAGTGGACGGATGTGCAGGAGAGCAAATTTCCAAGATAAAGTTGATTTTTCATACTCCATTTTTTTCTAATTTGACCCTTAGGGCACACCAAAGTTTGTATGAGCATTTACAGCTCCAAAATATGTGTATGATATCTGCTTCTTTCGAAGGGCAGAATTGGCAGTGTGGTGGAATCTCTTTGTACATCTTATTTAAGATTGAGGGCATAAAATACGCATTATTTAAAATCATAAGTTGAGTATATCTCAATTTTTGGAGGGGTATAGATTTGGAGTATTTTTGAATCGCCTGTGCAATTATGTTGGAGGTAATCGTAGAATCCTGTTTTGTCCGGTAAGTAGAGTGTATAGCCTCTTTAGTGTATCTAATAGATGTAATGATTTTATAGACATTTGAGATCATTTTCTTTTTCTGTGTCAACAGATCCCATAAGGTTTTACATGTAGCTATGTGCGAGTCTGGGATGTCGATACCGTCCCAAAATCTGTAACATATTTCTTTTAATTGTCTTATCATGGTTGTATATTTAGTCGGTAGATTTAACTTGTTCCTCATGTTGGCTACAGATTCCTGATTAAGTAGAAGAAAGTCTAATACTGTTTTTTTCCCTCAGCAGTGGGTATGGATTCAAATTAATCATCCTATCATTTAATTGAATATTGGGATTAAGATGTAATGGTTGGAGTGTCAAGAAAGCTGTGTATAAATTCAGTGATTTGAAAAGATTTTGTGTGATTTTAATTTGTTTCCATAGGTCGTTTTGAATTTTATATCTTCTCCTGGACGTTCCATCTAAGAATGGGAGAGCCATGGGATTAAATCGTAGTGTTTTAACATAATTATGGTATAATTTCACCCAAATTGGGCACCATTTATTGGGTTCATCCCTATAACTTGCAATATTGATTATTCTGCTACTTTTGTTAATTTCATAATATAGTCTAAAGTCAGGCAGTCCCAATCCACCTTTGCCCTTAGGATACATACGTTTTTGATAATTTATCCTGATAGGTCTTGGGTGCCATATAAATTTCGATAGGGTTGTTTGGATATTATTGAAAACTTTATTATGTATCAGTGTGTTGGTTGCATTGAATATGTAAAGTATTCTCAGGAGAACATTAATTTTAATAATGGCTACTCTCAATAAAAGAGGGAGTTTAAGTTGTGTCCATCTTTCCAAATCTTTTTGTACACTAGACCATATTTTATCCACATTATCTTGATAATAATTATGTGCATCTGTATAGAATGATATTCCTAGGTAGTGTAAGTGGTCTCTGATTTTTATATTTGGTGGAGTAAATACATTTGGGTATTGTGCGTAGTTATTTAAAGGGAATATTGTTGATTTGTCCATATTTACCTTATAGTTCGCAAATTTAGAAAATATATCTAATGAATTATTTATCTTATTAAGGTCAGTGTTGGGGAGGGAATAATATATATTTAAGTCATCTGCGTATGCTGACAGTGTTATCTCAGTGTTAAATAAGACAGGAATATTGTGAAGTGTTCTCTGTTTTATTAGTAAAAATAACGATTCAATATACAAATTAAATAAAATAAATGATAGAGGACATCCCTGTCTTATCCCATTGTTAATTTTTATTTTCTTTGAGCTATATTTGTTTATTTGTAAAATGGTATATGCTTTTGTATGCAAAGTGTTGATATAATGAATAAACTGTGTAGGAAAACTAAATTTTTGCAGAATAGTGGTCAAAAATGGCTTATTAATTCTGTCAAATGCTTTAGATGCATCGATAGCTAAGGTGTAAATAGGTGTTTGTTTGATTAAGGATAGAGATATCATTGCATCAAGAGTAAGTGTCTGATCAACTGTTTGCCGATGATTAATAAACCCTGATTGCTCTGGAGAAATAATTTTTGTAATTACTGTTTTAATTCTATTAGCTAATATTGTTGCCATAATTCTCATATCCAAATTAATAATAGAAATGGGCCTATAATTATTAGGGTTGGTGGTGTCAGTATTCGGTTTAGGTATTAATATAGTTCTAGATGCATTCAGATGAGGGTCAGTAATACCAACTTGTATAATATGCTTAAAGAGATGATAGAATATAATCGACATCTTAGAACTAAAGCATTTGTAAAACTCAGCAGAGAAACCATCTGGACCCAGTGCCTTATTATTTTTGAGATTGTTAATTGCTGTATTAATATCCATTTGTGTAAACTCAGCTGATAGAAGAGCTTGTTGTTGTTCATCTATTCTGGGAAAACTTAATTTATTAAGGAATAGATGTAACTCCTGTTCATTGAATATCGTGGGGGTAGGGTTGTACACTTCTTCATATATCTTCTCAAATACCTTAATTATACCTTGTGAATTATGATATCTATTTTGTTGAAAGATAACTTCCGAAATATATGGAGTAGGTTTATGTTGATTAAGTAACCTTGCTAAAAATCTGGAGGGAAGTTGCGCCCATTGTGAGTAATTGGCTAAGTTTTTAATTTCGTGAAATGACAGGTTTTCTGCTTGTAGAGATAATAGATTAACCTGCAGTTGATTAATAGAATTCTCTATTTCCGAGGAATATTTCTGTTGCATCTTCAGCTCAAGCTTAGTTATTTCTTCCTTGGTACTATTTTCTTTGGTGAGAATATTTTTCTTATAAAAAGCAAATTTATTAATTAGCATCCCTCTGATTAAGACTTTTGTGGTAGCCCATGTTATATCAATTGGTCTATTATTATCTGTAAGGGATAGTATGCATTGGTCTAACAAAATGTCAATTTCCTTTCTAACCTCAGTCTTTTCCAATAGGTTAGGATTTAGGTGCCACCATCTATTATAGTTTTTCGGGGAGTTTTTATGTAACCAATCTATTGTTAAAGTAATTTTAGAATGGTCTGAGAGAGACCTAGGTTCTGTGTAAAGTGAAAGGTCAAAGTGTAGAAAGATATCTGAAATTAAGAAAAAATCCAGTCTGGACCAAGTCTTATGGCAGTGGGAGAAAAAAGTAAATCCTTTATTGTCCGTGTGAGAAAATATATTAAAATATGGGTCAGTTAATCTAAAATCGTTTTTAATTTCAAAGAGAGCAGTAGTGGCCTGTGAGTTAAATTTAGTTTTATTGCTTGTTCTATCTATTTTTGGGTCCTGAATGGAGTTCCAGTCGCCCCCTAGAATGTAGTAATGTTCTTGAAAGGAGTTTATTAAGTTGTAAATGCCCATTATAAAGTTGTGTTGGAAGGTGCACGGGGCATATATGTTCATAATTAAAACTGGTTTATCTAATCTATCAATTTTGGTTACAAAATAGCACCATCTGCCTTCTGGATCTGAATCCTGCTTTAAGATATCCTGTTGGAAAGAGTTTTTAATGATGATAGCAACTCCTACTTTATTAGTTTTTTTGCCTGCTGCTATGATGGATTTAATCCATCTTTTCTTTGCCATGAGGTTCCACTGTTCCTTTAGTAAGTGTGTTTCTTGTATCATAATAAAGTCTAGTTTAGATTTAAACACAAGATACAGGAACAGTTTTCTTTTGTTATCTGTTTGTAAACCCTTAACATTCCATGAAGCTAACGTCCACATGATTTCATTAGTAACTGTAGCCATATCCGGTATTTATGGATTATAATGGTAAATACAATCAGCACAGAAGGAAACCGTACATGACATGAAAAAGTTAGACATAGATGAGGAACTCTTCCAGTCTTAACCCAGTGCCTAACCACTAACTCTGCTACTCTGGAAGAGGGTGGGATACTTATTCTTGTTCGATAAACAATTGTTAGGTAAAAGAAATAGTACCTCATTTTAGATTTTAGAAATGTGTTTTCACAGTTCAACATGTATCCCAATTCACTAAGCCTTTCCCAAAAAAGCATAGAAAACTAAGCTATCTTTAGTACATTTTCCTGAAACATCAATGAGAGCACCAACTAAAGGTATTGTGAGAATTCCTAATTTACACATATATTTATAGTAAAGCTTTTATACAAGATCAATTGTGGAAAAACTAGCTTAGTAGCTCTTATTTAAACTAAACATTCTCCATCCAAGCCATGTATGTATAATAACTTTGATATCTAGAAAGTCTTCAGAACCAGCATTTGAACACTAAAAAGGAACAAAAATCACATTTTTATGCTTGTGCTATAAATGTACCTTAATGTACAGTGAGCCAAGTATAAGTTATTCAAGATCTTACATACTCATCTATATAATCAAACCTTTTATATTTTTGGATAGTTAGAATGTAAAAGAAAGAAAGTCCCGAGTCTCATAAGTGATTTCTATGTTTTAACCTTTTATTTGTACAGAGTTTGTCTAAGCTAATTTTCTATTAAGTAATAAAAACATATATCAGTACTACAGTTGGGGAATGGTTAAAGTAACTTAGTATCATTGTATACCATGGAGTATGTCCATAGCAGTTAAATGGTTAAGTCCTCCAAGTGATTGCAATTTGGAAAGCAAGTTTACTGAATTGTTTTCATTAAATTCCTGATCTTCTCTTTTTAAGTGCAGATATGTGCAGTACCAGTCGCTGTCTCTATAAGAATGCGCTGCATCATGGGAGGTCATCACGTATGCAGAGGTTGCGTTGAAGCTGTGGATTAATGGGAGCTGAAGTCCATCCGCCATCCAGATGACCACGAGGAGATCAGGCCCAGGATCCAGCGTCTACACCCGGCCACGGATTGAAGGCCTTCCCGATATGAGACTTCCAGGAGAAGACGAAAGGAATGCAGGTATGAGTGACCAAATCAGGGTAACCATAATGAATGGAATACATCTCTTTATTTCTGCTGTATGTCTGCTATTATATAGTGAGCGTTTATCAAGCCTTATGTATATTTTTTTCTGGACTGATTTTAAATAGTTTGAGAAACACCAATGCTGCTTCTTCCTTGTTGTTCATTGAATATTTGTGATCCTGAGTTGTGAAAATGAGCGTACTGGGATATTTCATTTGAAATTTGATTTGCTTGTTTATGAGGAATTCACAGTAAGGGGCAAGTTTTTGTCTTTCTAGTTTGATTTGATATGGCAGATCTTGTGTAATGCTTATTCTCAACCCATTCCACTCCACCGATTTTTTGGTTTTAGCGGCGGATAACAGTTTATTGACATGATAGAAGTTAAGAATCTTAGCATAAACAATTCTTGGGTAATTTAACACTAGGGATGATCTCAGAGCTCTGTGCACTCTTTCAATAGTAATTTGGTTAGCTTCTAGGTCGCTTCCTAGGAATAACGAGAATATTGATGTTAATGTGTCCATCAACTTGTTTTGCTCAATATTTTCAGGGATGCCCCTTGTGACTATATTGTTGCATCTAGATCTGGCTTGAGATCCAGAATTTTTGCTTGGAGATCCTGAATAGAATTTTTGTTGGTTTCTGCCGCTTTTTGAATGCTTTCTATTTTAATGTCTTGATCCATGATTTTAGATTCAATTTTGTCCATCCTTGTGAGTATTTTGTCTGTAGATGAACCAATTGCATTTATTTGAGTTGACAGATTTTGTATCGCCTTATGAATGGGTTGTAATGCCATTTTAAGATCTTCTAAGTTAGAGTTTTCTGTTTTGTTTTTATTTGGGTTTGCATTTTTATTGGATTCCATAGATTTATTAGTTCTGGCTCTTTTGGATGTTGTATCTTTTTCAGGTGAATTTATTGATGAGAATTTTGATTTGGTAGTCTGGCTTTCCATAGATTCTAGTTCATGTGGCATTTTGATTGTTCTCCTTTGATGTATTTTAGTAGATCTTCTTCTGTATTGCATTTTAGAATCACACCAGCCTGGATATTATCTGCACTGAGATCACATGTGCATGGACCCCGGTACTAATCTGCAGCAATCTTGTCTTTTTGTAAGAGATTTAGAATTTTTCTTCCCTCAGGTACGTACATCAAGTTGTTAGTTGACTAATCAGCTTATTTTTAGTTGTAGAAAGCTCTTTATTTCACTTGTATTTGTATAAACAATTAAGGTAGAATGCTCCACTGTGTTTCAGCACTCCCTACAGGACAGCAGCCATCTTGCTCTCCCCTAGTGAGGTATTTCTGATGTCATGGGAGATACATACCAAATCGGGCGTTGTATTCTATAATGGGTCTAATGAGGGATGAGTACAGTGGGACAATGACCTCTGTTTTTCTGCATGAAAAGCCATTAGTGATGAGGTGTGCCACATAGAAGGATTTCCTGACTGTTGTGGCGATGTGGTTATCGAAGGTGAGACCACTGTCCACCTGTGTCCCTAAGTCTCTTATCACACTTTCGATGTTTAGTGTACTGATACCTATGTGGTAATTCATGGGTACATATTTTTTCCCAAAGGGGATAACTATTCATTTCTTGGCATTGAGCTTGAGCCCTTGGCTCTGGCACCAAGCATCTGTTTCTGTAAGTCTCTTTTGTAGAATATCCACATCATTTGGGGATTCAGTAATGGCTGCCAGTTTGCAGTCATCTGTGAACTTTGTTAGCCAGAGTCCCTTAGTGTTGGTCTGTACTTCAGAGAAGTAGATGCCAAACAAGAGCGGTCCCAAGACTGAACCGTGAGCTACTCCACTTGTCACTTGTCTGGACCTGGATTTGGAGTCGGCTATTTTTTACAGTGTTGGTTCTGTCGGTAAGCCAATTGGCAACCCATCGAGTGACGTAGGGATTAATGCCCAGTTTAGTAAGTTTGTCTATGATTCCACAGTAGGGAATGGGGTCAAAGGCCTTGATGAGGTCCACATAGGCTGTGTGGACCAACCTACCCTTGTCCACAGCTCCGGAGACTGATTTGAAGAAGTCAGTAAGGTTCAGGAGACAAGATCGGCCCTTTGTGAACCCAAACTGGGTGGGGTCCAGTGTTTGTAGTTTGCCAATGTCTTTGTTTATAAGTTCCATGATAATACGTTCCATGGCCTTGCAGATCAGGCTCATCAGACTGATGGGGCACTAGTTCCCAGGATCCAAGGTGGATCCTCTGAAAGTTATAAAGTCAAGTTATTGTTACCTTCATTGTACCATTCTGAGACAGATGGTTTAGTGCAATGTTGTAACCAAACATTAAATTCTATATTAGGCAGTTAGCACAAAGGATGGAGGCTATGAGCTATAACTGAGCAGCTTCCTGTACAGAAAGGTACATATTCTGTTTTCTTACACCTACATCGGCCTCTTGTGTGACTCTGAGCAACTCACTTAACCAGACAGTGCTAATGGGCTTCCCCTGAAAAAGGGAAGTATGTCCAGTGAGCTGACCTGGTTAACAAACAGATAAAAAAATATGCTGTGAAAAGTTATTGAAGACGGTACAAAGTGGAAACCGGTAATACTATATATATGATGTCTGTCTTGGAGAAGTACCACATACCTCAAAAGATTTTAGTCCTTCTCTGTTATATGTCATATGCCCTTGTGCTTTTTTTAGATATTGCCAGAGGAACTTTGGAAGAAGAAAAATCACCATTTAAAAGTGTTATAAAACACAAAACCAACTTGTCAGATTGGCAGAAAGTGAATATATGTATCAGCATATGGGAACATGGAAATAAACAAGGCCACACAGCAAGAGGTACATTATAGAAATACAGAAAGCAGGAAATTCAAAATGGATTAATAGCAATTGTTTTGGTATCTCTCTGCCGGAAATAGATTGCTGGCCATCTGGGTTAATTTAAAAGGAGTAGAAGAATTAACTGATATAGACGGTTGGGTTGGGCACACAAAAAATGGAAGACCAGACCACATACATACCAACAATTTTGACATGATTTCTGGAGAAAAGGTTAACTTAAAACATTACAGAATGGCAGAGATACAGAACTAGGCATGGTAATTGGAAGTACAAAAGACAATTAAGATGAGCATGATATAGGAATAAAAAATGGAACTATAGTTTTAGTTCCAAAGCATAATTAAACCATCATTTTCTTTAATGATACTTGGAAGCTGAACATCATTTTCACTTGTAACAGCTACCCAAAGCCTATTGTGCATGATCTAACTGAAAGACTGGTGAAGGCAAGATCCATGACTACATTAGATCTAACGGATACTGGCAAATCTCTCTAACAGCTGATGCCAGATTGAAAGATCAAGCTTTTTCACCACACAATACCTAGACAATAGCTTTTAAGCAGTTACTGAAAATATTGCATTCAAAGCATGTCTTAGCACCTCCAGATTTTATCTGGCCTGTTATAATTTATATACCAATGCATCACAGCCCTATGATGAAGTTAATGCACTATATGTCTTCTGAGTCAGAAGTTGAGTAGAGCAGAAACCAATATTCCACTACCGAGAAGGGATGCTTGGTGGTCAGGTGGGCCCTCTACTCAATAAAATATCACGTCTTCCACTAGTAGTTCATACTTATGACAGCCTATGCTTCTTTGATGCAGTTAAATCATCAGCAAGATAGAAACATGAAACTGCTAGGGGTAGTTCTGTCCTTATAAACATTCAAATTTATAGTGAACATAGATCAAGTCCATCATACCACAAAATGGATGACTTGCCTAAGGCCCACAGTTCATCTACTGAACATGAAACCAGAGAATTGCTACATGGGGTGGGGAGTGGCACTTTAGTTTATCATGGTGTTTCTTGTTGAGTGACATAAAAATGAATGAAAGTGACATGAAAGAGTTTCAGTAGTGCTGCTGCAAATATCTAATATGAGATATTTTGGTGAATTTTAGTACAGTAGAGAGTCGATTATCCAAACTAATTGGGACCTAGTGTAGTTCGGATAATCAAACTGTTCGGAAAATCAAACATACATTGAATCAGATAAAAAAAAAACTTCTAAAATCCTGTTTTTTTCTGCATGCAGGGAATACACTTTCCAACTGTTCATCAATTCCAGTGGACAATAAAGAATATTTGTCATGCTACAAGCTCAAAAAACACAAGCAATTGAATATGTATAACATGTATATATTCAGAATTTGATTTTTCCTACCCCAAAACTTTGGAAGTCTGCGTTCAGATAATTGACATTTTGGATAATCAATTTCAGATAATCGTCTATCTACTGTATATAAAATGCTGCATTAAATAGCACTAGTGCTTTAAGAAATGCAGAAACCTCACAGATTTATTTAAAGTAGGCTCTCAGACGTTTGCTGGTTTTCATAATCAATCAATGTTGTATAAAGTGGAAGGCAGAAGTCAGCCAAGTGACAGTCATTCACCCTTCCTGGAGGATGACTTTGAACCCGGAGCAGTGATTCTGGGAAAAAGCATTACACTGCAAAGAAAGCCATGGAGGAAGAGACCAGAACTAACCTTGACATATTGTCTTGCAGAAGGAAAACCAGAAGAAAGCAAATTGCTGATAAGCTTAAAGTGACTTGCTAAAAGACACTGTGCCTTGACTCTGTAGGACTATGCTTAAATGCACGTGTATTGTTATTCCAATTGATTCTTTGGGAAGTAACTGCATTTTTTTTCTATTTGAAGCAAAAAGACCCCATTATTTTTTATAGGCTGGAGGTCTCTGCTGCATTTTGTATTCCACAAGATAATATGACATATGCAGTCTGCTGTGCTGTTAGGCTTTTTCCCCAACCTTAACAACTGGACTCAAAAAAAAAAAAAAATTAACTGGACCAAACCAAAAATTTTTAACAGACTCCTCAAGAGCTGCCATAGCCAGAACCCACCTACTAACGACTCTATTATATGCTTCACCCATACTTATCAACTTCAAAAAACAGATTTAGATAAACTGAATACATGCAATAACAAAATAGCTAAATTTGTTACTGGATCATTACACAGATCACATCACTATCTATCCCTCAAAAAACTCTCCTGGCTTGAACTACCTCAGCTTTTTGCATACAACCATTTAATTTTGGCCCACAAATTACTCTTTAACCCCCAAAAAACTACAGCTCTCCCAAGCTTACTGCAATCTTACTTTAACACTTGAACACTACCATCATCAAATAAATCTTTACTGCAAGTCTCTAAAACTAACAACACTGCAGGAAACTCCTTATACTCTTCCCATGTCTCAAAAACCTGGAACTCCCTCCCCCATAATATTATAACCACTGACAATACACAACAGTTTAAAAAAAACTACTCAAAAATGATCTAACTGATACTTGCCTCTGCTCATGCAACACCCCTGGCTGATCTCCTGTTATCATAAGTACACTCTCCATTAATTATTCAGCCTGTCTCTTGGACAGTGATCTTATTTGTATTATGATTTTTCTTTTTTTCTTTTTATTCTTAAATGTGTGATAAATCTAGAATTATTTTCCCTTTACAAATATTAATTCTTATAGGTTGTATGTTAATATTATCACTATGTTAAGTTCCATATCTGATGTATCTTCTGTTAGACTTGCTGTATCTACTGTAACGTATGCTGCATATATTGCTTGTCATGCTGTATTTACTGTTACTTATGTTGTATGTACTGTCACATTTTGTAGAGCATTTCTCCTCCTCTGAAAATGGACTCTGTCCACTCAGACTTTCCTGTTAAACAAATGTAAAATTAAACAAATGTAAAATAAACAAATATGTAAATTGTTTCTGCTAACCTTCAAAACTTTTTAAGATTTTTCAGTCTGTGTCCTATAATTCATTTTTCTGTTTTTGTCCTATTATTCTTAAGTATCATCTGATAAAAGTTTCCATTTGAAATTAATATTTTTTAAGTGGTAGAAATTTTATAACTTAATTGCAGACATGTGTCCACACTAAGAAGGAGGGCAGATATAAGGTGTAAAAATGTTATATGAAACCTGCTCAAGTTACTAAATGAGTAGGGTCTGCTACAACTGCTTGCATGCAACTGCTTTGAGACATAGCTGCTCACTGCCCCTTGCTCTAATTGACAAGTGCCCTAGCTTCCAGCAGCTCAATATTAGTAAATTGTTCATCCCTCCTTCCCACCACCCAACCATACCTAACTACATAGCACTACCAGAATCCTAACTCTTATTATATAAACTCCTACCAGGTCCCTGACCTTAACCATTGGACCCCATCCCAAACACAAAAACCTTACCTCACTCTAAACCTAAATCTTCACTCCTTTCTTTAACCTTAATGTCCCTGTTTGCTCCCTGCCACTAAAATAGCACTCCCTTTCCTACTTACTAACCATAAAACTCCCTTCCTGCTCCTTAAACCTAAAACCCCTTTTCCACTCCCTAAACCATGAATTCCCTGATCACTCCCTAACTCTAAAAAGCCTGTCCCACTCTCTAAACCTAAACTCACTTCTCACTCTCTAAACATAAAGCCCCATCCCAAGCACTACTTAAACCCCAGCCTGCACTCATATCCACATGGCTGTTGCACTAACACTGCTCAAACTCGAATACTGTGGTCATGCAAGGCACTGCAGCTCCACTCATTCCCCACAGCTGCCACAACTCGCTTGAACACAATATTCAAGTTCAAGCATGAGTGGAAAGCTGTGCAAGTCCCAAGTCACCCAGGTCTCTGTCTGCGAGGTAATGGGATTCAAGCAGCTGGATACTAAAAGGGCCATTTTACCAAACAGCAACCCTTGAATTAAGATGTTGATATAAACTGTAAGTTTTTTTTCTCCAAAATGATAAAATCTAAACAATTGTCTGAAACAGGTGATGAAGAGTACACAGATCCACAAATGGAAGGAGAATATTTTTTTTTCACAACTAAGAACGTTTTGTATCTATCCCCTAATACTACTGTTTCCTCACTCAACAGTATTCCTGGGGAATAGTATTTCTGTTATTAAATGATTAATGACTTGAGTAAACAATGCAGAGCCACAGCTTAACATGATGGGTCCCATATATTGATGGGTTTATTCAACAGGAGAAAGAAATTTGCATGCATGAGGAAAGCCTTACAGACATATCTCTACAGGCCATTATTCATATATTTATGACTAAGACATTGTGGAGGGGTGTTACAGAACACACTCTGCTACTGTCAGTTGAACGTAAAAAAAAAATTGGGAAAACTTGACCATCCAAATAAATTTTACCGAAGTTAATAAAATCACAGTTGACTGAAAAATAACTGAGCACCTTACTTATAGTGTCACATAAAGAACAAAAAAATGCTCCCATATACTCCGGAATATATAACTGTTGCAAGTATACATTAAAGATTTAAGTAGATTAGAAATGATGTTTGGGAACAAACCAATTTGTCCAGGGACATCTTTGGGGGAGGGTTGGGTAGAAATAGGGAGGGAAGTTAAGATGGTAAAGGTGATAAGTTATTCCCCTGGATTGAACAACATCCATGCAAGAATAAGATTATTCTTGCATAGAGTGGTTTGTGTCCATTTAGCACAGAAGCGCAACATGAATATTCATTAAAGAGCCCTGCTGTACTTTCTATACAGACACGAACTGTGAATGAGTGCAGGGGGAATGTCCAAGTAGTGCCGTACAGCACTTTCTAAGCTGAACTGGCATAATATTAGAGCTTTACTCTAATATTATGTCAGTATTTCCATGTCCGCAGACATTAAAATAAGATAATGATCATTTCAGTGTCCGTGGACACTGAAAGAAACATTGGCATGATGAAAGCAATGCAGGGGGTGTATGACAGGTTCTGTGACACACACCCCTGCATTGCTAAAGTGCCGTACGACACTTTTGCAACCTGGTAAAGCAGGAAATATGTGCAAATGCACACATAATGGGGGATAAATCCCTCAAAAGTGACAAAACACACATATAGCCCTCACAAACATAGAAAGCTGATAAAGAATAGATTATGCATTAGCATGAATTACGGAAGGGAGAAGTACGAAAGCAAATGTATGCCAATATTTCTTTACAGCAGTGCATGTTGACAAAGACACAAATAATGGGGGAATAAATAACACATTAGGGACATGTCATAAAAATTGACCCACACACTTAGAAAGTTGATAGAAAACAGGGATATGTATTAGCAGGAGTTCCTGAAGGATAAAAGCCTGAAAGCCAAATGAATGCCATTAATTCACGACTGCAACCCCACTGAGTTGTCAGAATATCACAAGACTCACTTATATAACATTATAATAATAATATAAACTTTTTCTTCTAACCTATGGATTGTTTAAGCATAGCTAAGCAGGTGTGTGCATTATGGCTGTCTGCTTAACATAGCTGAAACATCCCCTAGGAGATAAATGTAAATATAGAAATTAAATTTTCAAGCTGGGATAGTGTAGTAGCTAAAGTACCAGCTTTATATGTAAGTGCTCATGGTATGAGTACCAAGACAGACAACTTATTTTTCTATGGGAAAGTAGTGTTAAAATAATTTTTGTAAACTGAAATAATGTAGGAACTGTTTTTTGTCAACCAGCGTAGTGTAGCAGGTTCAAAAGTGAGATGTCTAGAAAATATGTGAAACCCCCCATATAAACACAAGTGCCCCATACAGTATAGTCACACAAGAATTTAATTTAATGAAAGCACATAGGGGGATGTTATGGAAGGTAAACATAAAATTATAATACATCAAACCCACTTACAACTGCATAAAAGTGCCTTAATCACTCTGGATCCATCACACCTTGTTCTACCCAGAAACAAAATAGTAAGCACTGCCAAGCCTCAAACACAGGATGCTGTGCTCTACGATCACAGCAATATACCACTACATCATCTGAGTTGCATGAATATGCAATGCTTTAACAAACATATCATGCATTCTGGTCATTTAATATGAATGAAAAAAATATCAGTCCCAAGCCTCACAACCATGAGCCTGTACACTATAGTCAGAGGACTGTACCAGTACACTATCTGAGCTGTAGAAATTAATGTTGCTTTTTCAGACATATGTAATAGAAGAATACAACATTAGGGAGGAAGCTCTGTGGAATCATCCATGTGTTGTATATAGACATATACACACATATATATTATTTATATATATATATATATATATATATATATATATATATATATATTGAAACATATATATGAAATGGTGAATAAATAATATAGATATGCATATATAAATATATAAAAAAGGGAAATATATATATATATATATATATATATATATATATATATATATATATATGTGTGTGTGTGTGTATAAATGCATGTACATAACATGCAGTACAGTCAGACCTCAGAACCATCCCTTTCAACTTCTTAGTGCAAGACACCTGTACAAAGCATGTAAAAGGGCTGGGAATGGGCCAGATTTAGAGACATATTTCAACTATCGCTGTTAGAAGCGAAGACATGTGCTACAGCAACAGGGTGTATTTCAGCAGACAATTACTGAAGGATATTTATTTATTTATGTATTTATTTGCAATTTGATTACGAGGGACGTCCACTGGGCTGAATTGATCCATTTTCAGTGGAGGCCCAGGGAGAAAAGCTCCAAGATGCATTATACAATTTAGATACATATGATAGTTAATATTAAAGATCTCATGTAGAATGCATTCAATATCATGCATAGTTAACAAATTCATTAAGCTTGAAGGTAGGGATCACACAGTTTCATTTGAGGAAAACAGATATGGGTTAGGTGTGGAAACAGTTTACATACAAACATTTTAAGAAAATGTAAATACGCTTTACATACACACATCAGCAGTAAAATGCTATTTACAATATTTACAAGGTTGGGCTGTGTGAGGGTAGCTGTAGGAGGTGAGAGCTTAGAGAGAATCTATAGAAATTGTTGAGAGCTTAGATAGGCTCATAGGAAGATAACGATGAGAGTTGTAGAGCTTCAGAACCAGAGCGAGAACCCACTTGGATGAGGTTGGGTGAAGGCAGGTACATTTCCATTTAGTAGACAGGTGTTTGAATAGTTTGGTTTTGAAGTTTTCTGAGTTTGGTATGGTTCTTAGTGTGGAGGGAAGGGAATTCCATTTTTTGCCTAGTGAGAAAGATAGTAGAAGTTGGCCAGCAGGAAGTTTAGGTTTATAGATAGTGATTAAGTTCTGATTTTCAGATCTGAGAGCTCTGTTGGGTATATAAGGGGGAAGGATTTTAATTAGAGCTGGACATTTTGTTGGGTGAAATATGAGTCTATGTGAAGTAGTGAGTTGGAGATAGTCAAGGTAGTTTGGGAGTTCAAACCAATTCAGGGATTGTAGGGTTAGGCAGTGATGGCTGGTATTTTTAGATTTAGAGGCAAATTTAGAGATTTTGTTGTAGCATTTTTCTAGTTTAGAGGTGATAGAGGATATCACAATGGAAACTGAACTGTTATGTCATTTTTCACTGACATAAATCCTTGGATCCTCACAGTGATTTACCAGACAAATGCAAATAAATTGTGGAACAGCACAAAAGTATGGGCCAAACATCTGGACATTCTGTGAAAATCCTGGCAGTGGAGAGGTATGCTCAGAACCCCTTAGTGCAATGAATCTGGACCAAGCCTGACAAAGTGGGGGAACAAAGGCATGAAAATAGGGGCACATCCAAAATATATGAGTAAATAAGCTGCGAAAGTTGATGTAGTAGCACTGCATGTCCTAACATATAGTGACTAAAATATCACAATTCTGCGACTCAGTTGCTTCTCATTAGTTAGTGACCTCAATCCCCACAACATACGACTGATGTGTCAGGAGTACATAACAGTTATGGGGACCAGACCAATGATATCGGCCAGATAACTGGACATCCTATGAATGTGTGGGCATAACAACATTAGGGAAACTACACTCACTTAACAAGCAACATCCAAACCACATTCAGATTGTCATAACACACCCCAAATCCATCTCTGTGGCCGTACACATGCATTTGCACATATAACAGGCACTACAGGGATGTAACACTAGTGAAAAAACAGACACTGGTGTGAAAGTACATATCCCCAACCAATTGCACCACAGTCACAGTGTCATACCAGTAAGCAAACTGAACACTACAGTATAATGACTGTATGAGCAACAATATCATGTTTGCCACTCACACATTACCCCTACATATACTGCCCCAATTCCCACTGTAGTGGGAATCTTGAGGTGTTACGGGAATGTCACTGTCTGCCAGTACAAACATATACAGGCGATAGGGAATCCGAAACCAGAGCAGCATGCAAAGTCAGATAGAAAGTGTACACACTAAACTGTTACACAATACTGACAGTCTGTTAACAATGGCTAGACATACACAGACTTCTCAAATGTACAGTTTCCCACAGAATGTATTGGCACAGGCCTCACATCTATGGCCACATACTTGTTACATATCTGGGGTCTATGACATCACTGCGATGGTAGCAGGACTGAAGGAAATAAATAATGATACTACATACATCTGAACCTCTTAGTGCGTGACATCTGGACAAAGCCTGATATAACTGGGGGACAGAGGCCCAAACACAGGGGTATATTGGACATATTGCTGTTATAAATGTAGACAGTTACTTGTGTTAATGGATTTGTTGTCACATATCCTTTCTGAGGGATATGAAGTCAGTAACACCAGTGGATGTTAGCATGTACTGACTGCATTCCCTGAAGTATCCTACTGATTAGCCAAGGACAATGACTGTCTGGGGAACAGACCAAACATATGAGCCATGCATCTGGACAGTGTCTAGGCCTCTGGACTGTGTAGAGGTATGACTGCAGTCATGTAACAGAATGGATATCCCCTGACAGCTGCCACACATGTCACACAGCACCTTATGGAGCACAGAAAGAGTAACAAGACACTCCCTCACATCAGCTCTGGGCAATTACCCATGTATATTCAAATATAGCATTCACTACTACTAGGATGGAACTGTTGTAAAAAGTAGATAACTGTGCAAAAATGTCCACCCAAAAACATTTGCACCACAGTCACAGCAACATACCAGTACCCAAAATGAACTCCAGAAAACGACTGTCTGAACAAACATATCCTGATTGCTAGTCACACACTACACTGATATATACTGGCCAAAGTCACAGTATACTGGGAATCCTTAGGTGTTACAGGATATGTCACAATCTGCCCCTACAAGCATACAGACCTTATGGACTGCCAGCAGCCATAGCAGCATCCACATTCTGTAAATGTGCTGACATAAAGGATGTATGGCACTCACATCTGCTAGTCTCCCTACCCAGCCCAACAAACATCTACACATAACATTGATACACAATCTTGGCAGTCTTTCACAATGGTCAGACATACATAACTGTCACATGTACAGATTTCTACAGAATTTCCTGGATGTGGAACCATAATCCTGGCCACTGTCGCATACCACAGCCAGGAGTCTGCTAGGTCACTGGGATGATAACTGGAGTACAGTCGGTAATTAATGATATACCATAACTCTGCACCTCATAGTGCAAGACATCTGGACACTGCATGACATACTTGGGATGTATGGCACTCACATCTGCTAGTCTCCCTACCCAGCCCAACAAACATCTACACATAACATTGATACACAATCTTGGCAGTCTTTCACAATGGTCAGACATACATAACTGTCACATGTACAGATTTCTACAGAATTTCCTGGATGTGGAACCATAATCCTGGCCACTGTCGCATACCACAGCCAGGAGTCTGCTAGGTCACTGGGATGATAACTTGAGTACAGTCGGTAATTAATGATATACCATAACTCTGCACCTCATAGTGCAGGACATCTGGACACTGCATGACATACTTGGGAGACAGGGGGCCAGAAAGATGGACATATCACACATAATGGTGTTACAAACTGAAACAGTAGCCAGTGTTACATGTGTTGTTGTAACATAACATCCCTGAAGGATATGATGTGTGGAACACCAATGAATGTCAACAGTTAGTGACTACAGTCCTCATATTAACCTACCAACCCCACAAAAACAGACATTGTTTCAGGAACTGACCAAACATAATAGGCAAACCTCTGGCCACTCTGTGGACAACATGCCAGTTGATAGGTATGTCAGAGGCATATCACTGTCAGATGTCAAGTCACTCAGTAAATGCATGTCCAGATGAACCCTGTCAATCTAGCAACTCCACATGTGTATAACAGCAGTAATGACATACAATCTGTACCCAATTCTGAAGCTTTGTCCCCCATGTCATCCCTCTACACAAACCTGAATGAGGAATAGAGGTTTCTGCTATTAACTGGCCCTCATTGGGGAGAATATGACACATCAGGACCAGGTGTGCAATGCAAACTGATACTGTGCAGATAGATTACTGGGGCATGGTGTGGTTGTGAGTGATGGCTACTGGTATTCAATGTACATCTGCAGGTTCTGTACATACTGTTGCCAAATGTATGAGGTCCTGTGATGTGTTTCCCTGTTTATGTCTTCCAAGTGCAATGTCGCATCAGTGAAGGGCAAATCTTTCAGCAGCTGTGACAACCATAATCATAGAAGCCATACTACAGAACCATGCAATAATGTTTGGCTGTAGCCAGCAACATCTGAGGGGGAGGACCTCCCTGTGGGATGACCTTGTCCACAGGGTAAATGATGTCAGCCTGCACACACGTACATAAGAGCAAGTCCTGCATCATGCAACCGAGCTCATACGCCATGCTTGGCAAAGGGCTGCTGCCGTGGCCAGGGACTGCACAGCCACAGGTGGGGGCCCAGCCATGCAGCCCCCACTGACAGCCACCAAGGAGCTCCTCACCAGCCTTGACGCACCCATCCCAGTACAACATCAGGGTACAGACCCCCACATGCAGGAGGTGGGTGGCACCCAGACAATGGACGAGGATCGTGCAGGTAATGTCCCAGTGGAGATTACTCGACTAGTGTAGCTGGCATACTTGTATCTTTAGAGTATCTACACGCATGTGTCAGGTCAGATTGCAGTTGTGGATGGGGTTTTTTAATGTGCAGAAGTGCACATCTATGGTGAAGGTCATCAAATTGTGCAGTATTGGGGGTTGTACTGTAAATGTGCTGACATGCTGCATCCATCTTGTACCAATGCCACATGTGAGTCTGCTGACAATACCTCTCTCTCACAACTACCTAGGTCCGTCTGGTCTGCATGTGCGACAGCTGCCTGAAGCTGGTGAGTATGGGATTCTTCTGTTGTGGTTTGCCAATACCCCAGGCATGTGAAGGGCATGCAATTTGCCATGCACACAACTGTCACTCATAGCTGTATTGCTTTATGTGCATGTTCACTTGTGGTGGGGTTAACTGCATTGAATCACAGTGGTCACTACAGGGGGCCTATCTGAAGAGAATGTAACATTCCTGTAGCATACCTATCAACCTGTCAGTGCAAGACTTCTGGACGGAGACCAGCAAAATGGGGGGACAAGTGGCCTAAGGTAGGGACATGTGTGAAATATCACTCTTATACAGTGGATATGAACAGTGTACACACCCCTGTAAAAATGCCAGGTGTTTGTGATATATACAAATTGAGACCACAATATGTCAGTTCACACCTTTTCCAACCTTTAATGTAACCCATAACATGAACACTTGTACAACCAACCAATCTGTTGTGCACCAGATATGAAGTATACAAACCTTACAATGAGCTGGATGTATATGTGTGCACACCCTTCAAACAACATTTTATTGCAGCAGCTTGTGATTTACTGACAGCATTCAGGCTGCTTGGGTACACACCTACCATAAAGTAAAGGCACTCTGAATAACACCAAACAAAAGTCTGCTGTCCAAGTAGGATATTCGTGACATTTGCTCAGTTGCATGCAACAGCAACAGCCATGGCCTGCAGACAGCTTACAAAACAGCAAAGGGAGCTCATATTTGAAAGGTATCACTCAGGAGTAGAGTACAACAACATTACTACAGCATTGCATACACCATGGAACACAGTGGAGACAGTCATCAAAAAGTGGATTGAATACGGGACAACAGTGCTGTTGAAAAGAACCTGACATCCCTCCAAAAGTGATGAAAAGACATGTCCATACCTGGTCAGGGAAGCTGCAAGGAGACATATAGCAACACTGAGGTGTTGCAGGAATGTCTTGCAAGTACTGGTGTTGTGTACTACATGTGAGAGCAGTCTTGCAAGTACTGGTGTTGTGTACTACATGTGAGAGCAATCTGCCATATTCTGAATAAGTCTAATCTATGGGGTAGGGTCAGAAGATGGAAACATTTCCCCACACCAAAAAATATCCAGGGGGTGGGTACAACTTGCATTACAGCACATCAAGTCTCCCAAAGGCATGTGTGAAAATGTGTTATGGTATAATGAGACTATGGATTGACCTCACAGCCACAATACCAAAAGGTACGTGTGGTGCACAAGCAACACCTCTCTTCACCTGAAGCCCACCATCCCCATGGTCAATCATGCTGGTGGCATTGGCCTGCAGTGGGGTTGCTGTTTTAAAGCCAGAACTGGGCCCATAGTCACAGTGGTGGGAATTCTGAACAGTTCAAAATGACACTCATGTCTGGCCCGCATCCATCAGGTGTCTGTAAGAATGCTAAGGATGAGGAGGGGTGTCAGACTTCAACCCAAAGCATACATCTAATGATACCTAAGAATGGCTCAACCTGAACTTACTCATGGTTATTAATTGGCCCAGCCAAAGCCTAGACCTAAACATGTAGCAAAACCCCAGTGTGACCTGACGAGGGCTGTACACATGAGCTGCCCTTGCAATCTGACAGCATTGGGAGACCTTTTGAAGGAAGAGTGGCTAAATAATGCCAAGTCAAGATGTGCCATGCTGATAGACTCCTTCCCCAGAAAGGTGAATATTGTAAGTCATTTACAAAGTGCTTCAACAAAGTATAATTTTAAGGGTGTGCACACTTATGCAACCACCATATTGTACATAATTTAGTCATATTTTACACGTGACATATTTGTTTATTGATTGGATTGCACAGGCCATTTGTCACATTAAAGGTGGGTAAAATATTTGAATGCATTATTGTAGTCTCATCTTATATATTACAAGAACATGGCATGTTAACAGGGTTGTTTACATTTATCATATCCACTGTAAGCTTTGAAGGTTGGTGGTATAACAGGAATTATGTGATTATACATTTACTGCTGGTTTGGAGGTATGAAACTCAAATGCATGTCATTAATCAGTGACATCACTCCTCAGATCATCTCAGTTATGTATCAGACAAACACAGGGGTTATGAGAAACAGAGCAAACATATGAACCAGACATCTACACATCCTACGAGTATCTGTACAGTTGTGAGGCATGTTCTGTAGTACTTGAAACTGTACTATACAGGTGAACTGCAATGATGTGTACATATGTGCAGTCTGTGCTGGGGAAGGGCCATCACCTACTAACACTACTCATGTATCCCATAGCTCTATATTGTTAGTTACATGTAGTAAAATGCATGATGTTGAGGGTAGTGTGCCATGCATGTCACCATTTGGGTAATGTGAAGTCTGTGTAACAGATTTGTGCCACCTCACCTGTAAGTGTCTGCGTGTGTGTGTGTGTGTGTGTGTGTGTGTGTGTGTGTGTGTGTGTGTGCCTGTATGTACCAGCCAACCTCAAAGTGCAGGTATTAATGTGCATATGTTGTCTTTCCCTCACAGGTGGTGATGGGGTTCAGGGTCCCTCCCACTTGGAAACTGATGCAATTGTCTCTGCAGAAACTGACAATGATGATAGGAATAGTGAGGTACAGGTGGAGTTGTCAGATGCTGAATCTGTGCCATTGGTTGGCATCCCACTCTTGTCCACACCATCCCCCACACACAGTGACAATGCCCACACATACCTTGTCACCAATGGCCACATATGATGGACAGTTGGCAGGTTGTCGCATGGAACAAGCTAACATGGTGACTATTGAGGTGTGAGTGCAGACACTGGCCATAGCCAGAGTGCAGGCAAGGTCCCACACAGGTGGATGGACAGGGGTGCTCACAGGAGCACTGCTGCTCATCAAGCTGCTGTCACAAGTGTCAGAGCAGGTGTCACCAGATGCATGTTTTGGGCTGTCATGGATGCACAGGCACGTAGTGAATGCCACACCAGACAAATACTCCGGGTGGTGGATGCAAGTCTTCTTGATTTACGTGGCAACATACATCACCTTGTTGAGGCCACATGTCAAAATATTGAGGTCATGAACAGACGGTGGGGTGAGATCTTGGCAATCCTCAACCATGGCATGCCTGTGCTAGAGCGTGTGGTGGGAGATGGGTATCGGCCACATGGATGTAGGTCAGCACCAACAACAGCTGAGAGTCTACAGGGGCATGCACCTTCACACTCCCATAGTGTCGGTGACACCAGCACTACCAAAGGGGGATTGCTGTCTACATCACACCAGAGCAGGCCATGGGGGCATGGTCCTTGCCGGTCCCATCATGGGCACTGATTCAGCAGACAGCAGTCACCATCAGGAAGCAGTACTGCATCTGACCTTGTGTCTGGTGGTGCCAGTGATACCCCTGGCAGGACCAGTTCCCATGTACGTGGCTGGAGACGGTGAACTGGACACTCTGCCATGTACAGTCCACAGCTATTCAACATACCCCTGTGCAGGGCAGCCATATGGTGTGAGTGTGTGCATACATACACACACACACATTTGTATTATAGGCAGGTCACCTCCAGACACACACAGCACCTCTGCACAGCCCATCTATTGCATATCCCTCCAAACACACACATGATGTCAACCATATGGTCCAGCCTAGGCCTCTGGCAAACCTACCCCACACCCTCTGCATATGATGATACCCGTGCCACATCCCTGTCATCCATAACATTGATGCATGGACATGTTAATATGGGTCTGATGCACAGGATGAATATAGTACAGTGTAGGTATGCAATACTATGTAAGGTGCTGTCTGCTTGCATTTGTTATGGGTATACATACAGGTGTATGTACCTTATTAGGCAGGATGCATTATTGCTGTTAGTACCACTGACTGAATGTAGTTTGATATGCTGTATTCTGTTTGTGTTCCAGGTGTCTGTGTATCTGCAGGTTGTGGTCCTGCAGACATTACCAAGAGGGAGTATGGCAGAGTGGGAATACACCGACCATGTCATAGACAAGGTACAGCTTTCTATGTAAATGTACCAGGTGTTTATGCATGCAACAGTGTGTGAGGGACACTGTTGTCACACAGTGTGTTCTTGCATCCATACCCCTTGTCACAGACAGGTAGCCTTCAGACATGTCACCTCAGTTTTGTGTAGTACCACAGGCTTATACATACAGAACAGGTTACTGCAGTACTGTCAGCAGATCCCTCACAAGCGTAGACATTACATTAACTGCAAAAGATTATCCTGTCAACACCTGTTGGCCCTGCCAGTTCTTTCCCATACACTCAGGCCTGATGCAGTTGATGAGGACATGCATGACACTGTGTATGACAGGTTTGTGGTATGTATTCTTGAGTTCACTGGATGGAACAGTGAGACAAAATGGTATATCCTTTGTATACACACAGTAAGGACTGACACAAGGGATGTGCATACAGTAACACAAACACAGCTGGCTATAGACAGATTATTAAACCTGCATTTCCACTTTGATGTACTATAGTACTACATACACATGACATGCCCACATAGATTATATGCATGGGACATAACACACTGCCTCTTAGAACACATAATGTTCTGAATGCCTTAATGGATGGTAAAATAACCCACTAGAAATAGCATGTGGAGTCATGTATTGCTCCTACAAGCCTGGACAAGTGGTCGTGTATCAGACGTTGTATCAACATGATGTTTCAGTCAGGTATGATACCTGATGCTGGCATGTGTGTCACTACACTCACTGTGGCTAATTTGGCAACAATATCACATACATGGGCATTGTTAAGGGACACAGACCACATATAAGTTGCAAACATCTGGATATTCCATAGACATCTGTACAGAAGACTGATATGGCCTGTAGAATGCCGTTACCACACTATATAAAGTAATGCCATTGGGAGGTGGTGAACAGGCGTGAATGGTACACACATGAAGATCGTATCAGTCAAACAGGATGTGATCTTTACCAAAACACACACAGTTGCCAGTGTTGAGATTAGAACCTCTACCGATCTAGTTATTACTACTATAGTGTTACACAGTTATCAGACATGCCACAGAGTTTACATGATTTCACCTACTCCCAAGGTACTTCTAAGGTGAGTGACATCAGCATGCATAGTAAAGTAGGCTGATGGGCAGTTTACATGGTGGTACACAACTTAAAATATTCTCTCACAAACACACACAGTTGCCAGTATTGAGATTAGAACCCCTACCTATCTAGTTATTCCTACTACAGTGTTACACGGTTATCAGATGTGCCATGAAGATTATATGATTTCACCTCGTCCCCAGGTACTTCTAAGGTGAATGACATCAGCAGGCCTAGTAAAGTAGGGTGATGAGAAGTTTACAAGGTGGTACACAACTCAAAATGGTATAACCCACACAGTACATGATTCCCACACAAACACACACACGTATTTGTCAGTATTGAGATAATAACCCCTGCTTATCTAAGTTATTTGTACTATTGTGTGATGCAGTTATCACATGCGCTACAGAGATTACTAGGCTGACAACTGGCCCAAGGTGCTGATAACTGCACAGCTGAGGTAAACTATTACAGGTGCCAGAAAGCCTGCCTTCAGTTTTTCCCTTAGATCTTGTTAGTTCTTTCTTTCTTGCACTTCAAATACCCTAATAGCTTTGCAATTCAACAGGTTTTTGTATCAATTATTCTAGCACATCCGAGAGCCATTAGCAGTAGTCATTCCTTACGGAATTAGCTCCAGTACTTAGTAGTTATGGCCACCCCTCCTGGCATGCTTAAAGTGCAGTTCTTTGTTCTTTTGCATATTAACCTGACACTTGGGCATTCTGAGGCACTGTTGTAACTGCCTCATGTACACAGGCAACCCTCTCCTCTCAACTCCCAACATTCAGACTTGTGAGAGATACCCCTATATCACCAAATTAGAAGATATGCACTCTCCAGAAAAGACTGGACTAGCTGGTCAAGAGGAGAAGGGTCAACACCTGCACCACACCACATGGAACACATACCCCTCCAGAACACCCACTATCACAGCTCTGACATACAAACACAAACCACACACCCACCTTCACAGAGTCACTCAACAGACATTTAGCAAACAGCAGAGACCACCAAGACAGACACCCACTCTACCACAACACAGCACAAACCGCAGGACACATATCTCACCTTCACAGTGTGCCCCTCAGCCTAAGCCCTTAAGGCTAACCACCTTGCCCAATACAGTAATAATAGGTGACTCAATAGTGAGGCACACAGATGTGAAACTCACTAGGTTGAACATGGAGATGGTAACAGTCAGCTGTCTATCAGGTGCCAGAATCCAACACATAACACACCCAGTCAGGTCACTCCACAACAACTACATGTAACACTCTGTCATTGTCCATGTGTGTGTGAATAACCTGAGATGCACCTCCCTGGACTAAATGAAAAGAGACATGGTGGAGCTCTCAGATTATGTAGGCCAGGCAGGTATGACAGTAGCCCTGAGCAGTATACTACTGTCACCCAGAATGATACCGCAGTACAAACAACAAATGATTTACTTCAACAATTGGCTTAAGTGTCTGGTGTCATTCTCAGGGGATCCAGTATTTGTCCTCTTGGGATTACATGATTGACAGACTGTGATGGCTTGCCAGAGATGGGCTGCATCTGTCACCCCTGGGTTTCCAGGTACTGGCTAAGTGTCTTGCTACCCGCTATATTGCCTTTTTAGGTGGTGTTCCAAATCAAATTATCACTGTAACAGCTATACATAAATGCAATCTGAGGATTATGCTGCTCAACACAAGACATCTACATCTCGAGGTGCAGTCACTTGAACCACTCCTCAAAATGGAGAATGCTGACATTTGTGCTGTAATGGAGACCTGGTTTACAGCAGCAGATAGTACCCATGCACTACCAGGCTATAACTCATTCCTCACCTGTCAGCCCCAAAACATGGACCACAGCTCCAAAGGCAGTTGTGTCTCCCTATTCATAAAGGATATGCACACCTCCAGACTAGAATCCCAGCATAATGCATCTGAGATACTTCAGGTACAACTGGCATTGGGTAAGAGTGCTATCTAGGTCATCCCTAGACTCTCAATCCACATTCCTCAACACATTGGAATCTATCAAGGTCCAACCCAACACTTTCATACTAGGAGAATTCAACTACCCCTCCATCAACTGGGAAAGATGCTCAAGCACCAATACACTGGCCAAATGTTTCCTAGAATTCATCAGTTCCAATGCCCTGGACCAGCTCATTTTGACACCCAGTAGAGGAAGCAACATCCTTGATATGTGTTGATTACTAACAAATGGGACCATTGCTTGACAACAGTAGTCAATTCATACCTGGTCAGATCCAACATAAAGTAATCACCATGGAAATCTACATCTCACCCACACCCCCCGCAAAGGTAACCACCTTGAAAACTTCTTAAAAGCTGACTTTGGACTCCTAAAACAGAGGTGGCTAACTTCACAGCATCCATGCTAATGGAAATTTGGACTCCTATAACAGAGGTGGCTAACTTCACAGCACCCATGCTAATGGAAAATACCTGCATGACTGCCGAATCATACACAAATGCACTGTACAAACATGTACATCAATGCATGGAACTAGCCATACCCAACAGAACCATAACATTCTCCTCCAAACACTGGAGGCCAATCTGGTGGTCCCCTGCCATTAATAACCTGTACAACAGAAGGAAGAAACTGTTGCAGAAAAAAGGTGGAGTCGCAAGAGTGGTAAAACTCCCTTATTAGCCTCAACAACAACTTTAGATCCCTCATGAAATCATCTAAAGCCAGGTATGATGGCAGAATTGCAGCAGACACTGACAACAATCACAAAACCTTTGATAGTTATATCAAGAACCTCCATGGCAACACCCAGAAGTGCTCTAAGTAACTGCACAAAGCTACCTCCTATACTGAGCCAACATATATTGCTAACATTCTTGCCAACACATTCAGTTTCAGTTTTACTCCTCTCTCCCCCCAAGGGGAACAATCATAATGCCAGAAGAATGCCAGGCAATCAGGATTACTGCCACCCAGGTTAAACCAGCATTGTCCACAGGCAAGAATACAGCTTCCATGGGACCCAAAATTAACTGTTGTTGTGTTCTACATAAACTACAAAGATACCTGGCACCACATCTGTGTGTCCTGTTCAGTCACAACCTCATCTCAGGCTTTGTCCCTCCCAAATGGTGCACTGCTACCATCCCTCTCCATAAAGGGGTATTGACTACAGAAGAGTACAAAAATTGACTACAGACCCTGGGAATTATCAGCCCATTAGCCTGACAAGTCTGACCTGATTGACAAACATATAGGTAATCTCCTAACTCTGGACTCCACACAGTTTGGCTTTGTGAAAGGGAAATCATGCCTGCTCAACCTGATTGACTTCTTTGAGTCAGTCACCAGGGCTGTGTATGACAGTAAGGCACTGCATACAGCCTACATCAATTTGGCCAAGGCTCTTTATACCATTCCTCAGTCAGGAATTATTGATGAACCCACCAATCTAGGCATCGACCCCTATATCACTAGGGGGGTTGCAAAGTGGCTCACATAGAACACACAGTGTGAAAGTAGTGAGCTCCAACTCAGACTGACAACCAGTCATGAGTGTAGTCCCACAGGGATCACTCCTTGGTACTGTCCTGTTCAGCATCTACTTTTCAGGAGTCCAGGCCAACACAAAGGAACTCTGGCTGACCAAGTTTACAGACAACTGCAAGCTGGGAGCCATCATTAACTCCACAAGTGATTCAGACATCCTACAGAACTGGTGTGGAAACCATGGCCTGAAGCTTAACACCACAAAATTCATCATCAGCCCCTTTGGTAAAAACTCAGTTCCCACTAAGTACTACATCAATGGGCCCCCATTGAACACTGTAGGTGTTATAAGAGATCTGGGGACACAGGTTGACAGCAACCTCTCCTTTAACCACCACATTGCCACTGTGGTCAGGAAATCCTTCTATGTGGCACATCTCATTACCAAGGGTTTTGCATCCAGTAAGAAAGAGGTCATCACCTCTGTGTACTCTTCCCTCATCAGACCAATCATCAAGTATAATGGCCCATTTGGCATGTACCTCACTAGACACCTGCAACAGCTGGAAAGGCCACAGAAGTACCTCACAAAGTGGATCCTAAGCATTAAACACATGTCCTACACAGACAGTCTCAAAAGACTCAGGCTATTGTCTGTCTCATATCACCTACTCAGAGGTGATCTCTGCTTGACTTGCAAAGCCATGTCTAACACAGCTCTTATAGAAATGCTACATCTAAAGACATCCCAATCCCTCTGCACCAAACACTGAAGGGACCTCGACCTCATTACCACAATTAAACGCACATGCTGGAGTGACAGGTTCCTTATGCAGAGACTGCACATGCCCTGGAATAGACTGCCCATACATGTCAAGCAAAGCACCTAGATGACCCTGTTCCAGAAAAATCTTGATGAGTGGATGGGTAATAGAAAGTTCACCCCAAGGATCACTCCAGTGGCTCTACTTGATGAAGGCACTGGGAACTTACGTCGGGTGGCACAATGGCAGGGCACTCCTATGGGCTAGGCTTGTAAAGGCTCCAGGGCCATTAGCCTAGTACAGACCTATGAACCTATAAGGGGATTGACATCAGTATGACTAATAAAGTAGGCCAGTGGGAGGGAAACTTACGAAAATACTTCTTCCTAAAAACATACACACTTTATTTATTTTATTTTATTTTATTTTATTTTACATTTGTTGACCGGGCTAGTCTAGCTGGACAAATATCCGTTTTCAGTAGAGGCCCGGGGAGAAAAGCTCCAATTACAAGAAGTAAACAATCATTAACAATAAAAAATAATTAAGCATAATACAACAAGTACAAAGGTGGACTTATGTATGAATTAGCAGAAACAAAAAAAGCAGAACAACAATTTTTCAGAAAATAGCTGGTTAACAATAAAATTACAAGGTAAGCAACATTCTGCAGTTAGATACAAAAAAAAACTCAAGATGTGATAACATGGTGTAGGGAAGAAGAGAAAAAAAAATGTTAGAGACAATCTCAAAGATAAAACTGTCAACAATTAAAATAAGTTGTTTAGAGGCACAGTTGGGAAAAGGGGGGAAGTTGGGAGTAGAGGAGAAATAATTTCAGTCAGGATTAGCACAAGGACACAGCCATTGAGCTTTAAGATGTTCTTTGATATGTCTTTTGAAAAGGGATGTAGAGTCTAGGTTTGTTATTTCATGAGGTAGTTGATTCCAGATTTTCCCGACAGAATTTGAAAATAATGAGTCCCCAGCTTTATTCTGTGATTTGGTTAAGGCTACAAGGAGTTTATTAGCCGAGCGTAGTGTGGCTAGGTTTTTATAAGGTGAAATCAGTTATTTGTCAGATCTGAGATAGAACCCCTGCCTATCTAGTTATTTGTACTATAGTGTTACACAGTTATCACACATACTACAGTGCTTACTGAACTGACACCTGGCCATAGGTGCTGATAAGGGAATGACATCAGCAGGACTGATAAAATAGGGCAGTGGGTGGGAGACTTATCAAAATACATTTTCTTATGAACACACACACACGCACACTCTTTTGCTACATCTGAGATTAGAACCCCTGTCTAGAAGTGATTTGTACTACAGTGTTACACACCTATCGCACACGCTACAGAGCTTACTGGGCTGACACTTGGCCAGAGGTGCTGATAAGGGGAATGACATCAGCAGGAGTGATAAACTAGGGCAGTGGGTGATAGACTTATCAAAGTATTTTTTCTTACAAAGATATACACACACTCATTTGGCAGATCTGAGATGATAACCTCTGGCTAGCTAGTGACTTGTACCATAGTGTTACACAGTTATCACACATGCTACAGAGCTTACTGGGCTGATAACTGGCCAAAGGTTCCAATAAGGGGAATGACATCAGTAGAACTGATAAAGTAGGACACTGGGAAGTGTTGTGGGTGGGAATGGCCTAAAACTGTTTCAGCTACAAACACACACTCCCTCACTCTTGCATACACAGCTGTCAAACACACACACACACATACACACACACACACACACACACACACACACACACACACACACACACACACACACACTTGCCAGTATTGAGATTAGAACCCCTACCTATCTAGTTATTTGTACTATATGATTATGCAGTTATTGCACACACTTCAGAGTTTATAGGGGTGATCGGTGTACAATGGTACTTTTAAGGTGAATGACAGCAGCAGATCTTGTGACGTAAAGCAATGTGAAGTGTATTGAGTGGGAAGAGTCTCCTAATATTTAGACCTACGGACACACACTTAGACACACAAACACACACAGGCAGGTGATGTGATATTATAAACCCAGCCTCAGTACTGTTACCTGTTACACAATGCGGCTCACCTTTTATGCTGACAAGTACAACTCTTTACAACTGGTATGCCACTCTCCACAACAGGTCATCACTGTATGCCATTCAGGGTATCCGTGTGTGTGTGTGACTCACTCTGTCTGTGTCCCCCTGTATCTCTCTCTCTCTTTCTCTCTCTGTCACTGTTTGTCTTTCATTTCCCAACATCTATGTGTGTGTGTATGCTTGACATATGCTGTTGCCTGTTGCCCATATATATATGTGTGCATGTGTATATCATGCAACAGATGCAGATATATCACATATGGGCCGCCTACAGCTAGCTCAGGCTAATTCTGTTTGATGTGTGTGTGTGAACAGTTGAGGTGTACATAGCTGTCTGTATGCACAGACATATATACACAGCACAGTCATATATTCCTATGTGGGTTCCAACATGTCCTGTGATTGTCTAAGTGTAGGAGCATGCCCAGTGTGACCTTTTATAGTTAGAGTGGGACACCATTCCAGAGATAGGTGTACTCCAGTCCAGAGTTTTGTGCGTTACAGCCTTACCTCTCAGGAGTACACAGGTCTTTCCTCAGGGTACTTGTTTGCTTAGCACACATTTTCTGACATATCTGTAGTCTGAAACCGCAATGTATTGTGTCATTAACTACTGCCAGACATCCTCCGATCATCACAGTGCTTTACCAGTGGAATACTAGTTGTATGATGCATAGACCAATATTATGAGGGCAGCTATGTAAATTCTTGCCCAACAAGGCCATTTATGAGGTGTGCTGCAGCCAGTTTAGGAATGACACCGGTGTCTAAACAATCCAGCAACCTGGGGATATACTGGCTGGGGATCTCCTGCTTGTGTGGTATCTTTCTAACCTGAGATATCATATCCTTGTGTGGGCATACCTCTCACCTGTGCACTTTTTTGGCAGGTTGTTCAGGTGTTTGGCTAGAGGTTTCATCCTTTCTATGTAAACTTGTGTTTTTATGGCAAGTTAGTTACATATAACTGAAGAGTGATGTTACAAAATAATGACAGACATTACTGTTTCAGACTGTATAACTTTCAGACAATTCCAGCTACTGCAAACCCCTTACCCTACCAACTTTCTCAGTATGTAAGGGCAATATTTATAACACATGCCTATCATTCTGCCTTTGTCTTACTTTTATTTCTGCCCTTGTCCAGACATCTTGCTGTCAGAGGTTGGGAGTTATGGGTCTGGGTACAGAGTGCATTCAACTGTGTAGGCATGTCCATTATATGTAAAAGCACACATAAGAAAAAAGGATTATGGAGAATGATCACTGGCAACTGTACCAAAAAGCACTTATATTCACAAAAGCCTTGGCACCTCTGCTACACATCCTTCAAGATGTCACTAATATGTGTAGTATATTCCACATAGCACTGGGACTTCTAGGTATGTCAATGGCAGAGCAGTGGGTGTCACTGAAATGCATAACAGTTGGCATGACAGTTATCTGCACATGACCCTGTTAAAGGAGCATTGTACCTAGGGCACTACAAGACAACTGCCAGGAGAACATGCTGGCCAGATCCAGACAATATTATAGGTTCGTAGGTTCATAGGTAGGTACTAGGCTATTGGTTCTAGTTGTTCTAGATGTCTTGTGTACATACCAAAAGGGGCATTGTACTCTATAATGGATCTAATGAGTGATGAGTAGAGGGGGAACAATGACCTCTTTTTTCCTGGATGAGAAACCTTTTGTGATGAGGTGTGCCACGTAGAAGGATTTTCTGACTACTGTCACGATGTGATTATCAAAGGAGAGACTACTGTCCACCTGTGTCCCAAGTTCTCTTATCACACTTTCAGTGTTAAGTAAACTACCGCCTATGTGGTAGTTCATGTGTACAGAGTTTTTACCAAAAGGGATGACAATGCACTTTTTGGCATTGAGCTTGAGGCCGTGGTACATACTTCACCACACATACACATAGCTCATTTACCCCTGCATATTGTGGACAGGCAACATGTTTTCATGTGTATTGGTACAGCCCTGCCAATGTGTGTTATGCTGCTATTTCCCTGAAAGCATACATGTTACTGCATTTATGTGGGTATATGGGGGCACACCTGTCAACTGTACACATTTGCACAGACTGTGCTGATATTTGCTTTACATTATGGTTCTGTTTACCATACTAATGTGCCCTGTCTTGGGAGCTAGAGGAATATCAGTAAAGAGCCCAGGTCAGATTGTACTGGCATACATTTGAGTTTCAGACTTCTTACCCTTCATAGCTTTACTGCAGCTGTGAGTCCTGCTGTGCTGTCACTGTGTGAGTCTGTAGGGGGGTAATTCAACATTGCTGCCATTTGTTTCCCTTTACCAGACATTTCTCTGTGGTTTTCTACAGCTGACTTGCTGTGTGGGTGTGAGGGGTGGGTATCGGACCCCCACCCTGACATCCATCCCTGTGACTTATGACCCCCCCCAGTTAGTTGTCCACACACATATACTGCAGTGGGATTTGCCATCTTGGGTACTACTGCATAGTGTGTGGAAGCCAGTTTTGGCCAGACATTTCCTGGTGTCCTACATAGCTGTAAGTTGTGTGCTGCTATGCCAGTAGGCCATCCCATTTCCTTGCATGCATACATGCATGCATTACCATAGATATGCTAGTAAAACATACTAATCCATTCATTTATTGTTAAGAAGACTGATTTACCTTATGCTTGCAGCAGTTGTGAGGATGGTGCTTGAGGGCCACCTATGTTGGATGCACACAGTACACTGCCTATACATGGTAAGTTACAGGTAATGTGATGTGTGTCTCATCCATTTTACTGTGTGTGTGAGTCAGAGAGAGGTGTTAGTCCCTGGGGTCCCTACAGTGCCAGTGTATGTGCTATGTGTTGCCTCTTTGCCAAGGCTTGAGCATACTGGGCATGCCTCCATCTGCCTATGGAAGCAGGCTCAGGGGCTTCCTCCTGTGAGTCCCTCTGTGTCTGTGAGAACCTTGTCAATGGTGGTGGGCTGTGTGGCCCTTCCTCATGCTGTGCCTGCTGCAGCTGTTTCTGCAGGATCATATTGTGTAGCATGGCACATACTATGAACATGTGTGCACATGTGGCTGGAGAGTACTGCAAGGCTACACCAGATATGTCAAGGCAGTGGAACCATAACATGAGCATCCCAAACACATACTCTGTAATAATCCTGGTTTGTGCGTGTGCCTCATTATGACATTCTTGTGTGGTTGTGTGTGCATTTCTGATGGGTGTCATCATCCATGGCTCCAGTGCATAGCCAGCATCCCCCACCAGATGGCCATATGGTATGCCTCCACTGGCAAATGCCTGGTACAGCTTTGATGAATGCCAGATGTGGAAGTTGTGTTAGCTTCCAGGGCTGCCAGCACATACATTCATGATAATGCCCTGGGCATTACACATGACCTGGCAGTTGATAGAGGGAAATCCTTTGTGGTTTATGTAGACCCTATCCTGTTCACCAGGTGGTGCTTTGATGTGGATTTGCATGCAGTCTATGGCACCCAGTACCTCCAGGTATTCTGCTACATGGTGGAAGAGATGCATATTGCTAGTCCTCTCCTCACGGGTGTTGGGAATATGAATGTGCTCAGCGGCATGTGGTAGAATGGCATCTAGGAACTGATGGATTACCCTGGATGCAGATGCCTGTGAGACCCCCATGTTGTCCCCAGTAGGTCTTTGGAAAGCACCTGAATTAGAATTCTTAAGGCTACACATAGCTTGATATCTACTGGGATGGGTTCCCCTCTGTTGGTTTTAGCTCTGAGTTGAGGCCGGGGCAGCTCGGTTTGTTGCTGAAGTATATCTCTGTCCACCCAGTAGTGCTCTGCTATCTCCAGATCATGTAGCCCCTGGTAGGTTACCCTGGGTCTGAACACTCTTCTCCTTCTCCTTGGTCTGTGGCGGTTGTTAGCATTATCCTCCTCTGCCCTCAGCCTCTAGCACATACTGGAGCAAAGCAATGGCAGCCCCTAACATTTTTCCAGTTAAAATCCTCCCCCCATGTGTACATCAATGGTGCAGAGTTTCTGGGAAAAAACAGATTGTAAGGTGTTTCAATACTTTATACAGTTGTGCTGCAGATACTGCCTGTGTGATTGGCTGACTATGATGCATTCCAGCTGCCAGCTATGTTATTTGTACTTGATTGCTTTAATTCTGCTATTTTCCTTTTTATTCTTTTTTCCCTTCCCATATCCTCCCCTTTTAAGCCCCGAGGCACACCAAGCAAACCCGGTGCCCAAATGTAAACAGTCCTGCTATTTCTGTTATTTTTTTGTTTGTTTTAGACTGGGTACATGGCATTTAGATCATGTAAGCAGTAAGAAATGCCTCTCCTGTGGGTGCAAACATGCTCCTCAGTTCATGGAATAATTCAGTAGAACCTCAGACACACCCTCTTACTTAGCTGTGCTTAGCTAAGCTTATCTTTGCTCCTTAGGGCTCCAACATGCCTACACACCAGTGGTGACTGGTGACTTCAAACCAAAGGGGGGCTGCAGGAGACAGATGAATGGGTGGGGTCAATGGGAAGGGGTGTGACCAACTAGAATGGGGAGGAGCTATGCTCAAAACCACAAAAACTGTAACTTTAATTAAATACGCTGCCCTGGGTGCCAAACTGTCATTATGAGAGCCCAATCAAGACAAAATGAAGTGTAGAAGAAAAAAAATATTTCAATGCATTGGCTGCATGACAGCTTACTTAATATCTAGATAGAAACAAAAAGGTTGTGAGGCATGAAAAAATGAATTACTTTTTAAATACATTACTTGAATGCCAGTCAAAAATCAAGTATAAGAAAAACAAGCAGCACTCAACTCAAACCACTTCTCCTTGCACTGCAGTTCTAATTATAATTTATATTCAGCTTTATTAAAGTACCAAGTAAAATGCTGAAAGTAGCAATCTCTGTGATACCCCCACTTGTAGAAATGTTTCTTATCCAAAAAAGACCTGCTGCCTGACAACTATCTACTTGTTTCATAGGGAAAACATGATCAAAGTAAACAATGAAAAGCAAACAAGAAACAAGCTCAAGATACATTGCTTACAGGATTATTGTACAGGTAATGGACCACAAATGATAGATTGGCATTCTGTTTGGTTTACAGGTAAAGCCTGCAAAGATGACTGCAAGTCTCCAACAAATGTAATGAGCTTCTTAAAATAATGTAATCCTGTCCTTTATTACAAATACTGCCATATGCATTTCAATACCCAAGGCTTATACATTATCTAGTTATGCAAATATTCTCTGCATGGCAACAACAGAAAGGCTTTCAATGTTTGGCAATTCTTTAACAGCATGCTTATTAAACCTTAGTTGCATCTTACAATCACAGACAAACTTACCTGATGGTCATTAAAGCATTGCTACTTAAACACAGAGCAACAGGCACTTTCTGAGTAATAATAAGCATAAATCAACAGTATGAAAATATGACAGAAGCCAGAACATTCTGCAAAATCAAGGACAGTATAAAAGTAGCTCTTGTGTCTACCTTGGATGGGGGATACTCTGCACATTTACACTGCATAACTGCTCCTTGCCTTGCTTGGACACATCCAGAGTCACTACATGGGGGAGGTGGGGTGCAACAAGTATGTCACAATTTGAAATGTCTCTGGCTGATTGTGATGGCCTTGACACATTTGTCATACCTCTCAACCTCAAAACAAGAAATATGGACAAAGCCATACATAGAAGTGGGACAAAGCCATACATAGAAGTGGGACAAAGGCCCAAAAATAAGGACAATTTTTAAATATTGTTCTTATAAACTTAGAAAGATAATAGAATAGTAGATCTTGCATTAGTATAAATATTCTGAAAGGTATGAGATCTGAAACTCAAATGTTTGTCATTATTTTCTAACTTCAGTCTTTAATGACTTGCCACTAATTTGTCAAAAAGCACAATTTTATGAAAAATGGACCAAAAATGTGATGCAAAAATATAAAATAGCCACACAATACAGCTGGAAACCTGTCAAAGAAGGGACACTTTTTAATATTAGTACTGCTAACTTGAGCAGCTGACAAAATAAAAGAATCTACATGCATTTCTGAAATAAAAGTAATCTATAAATCTGATTATTGCAGTTATTTCTTAATTGTAAGCCCTCCACGTTTTCTTTCAAAATTGCCATTTTGCGGCGGGATTATCAGGGGAAGAGCAGCATTTTTGCCAAAACTGGGGACAGTTGAGAGGTTTGGATATGCCTAATTCTATAAAGCAATTTATTTGCCCGTACCTCTCAACCTGTTAATGCAGGAAATCTGGACAAGGCCAAATATACTGGGGGAACATATAAACAGTACTATAAATTGTTGTATAAACAGACAATTGATAGAATAACAGGTCTTGCTTTAGCATGCATTTTTTTGAAGGTTATGAAGTATGAAACTCAGTGTCTGTCATTACTTAGTGACTTAATTCCTAAATTATTTGCCAGAAAACCACACATTTTTTGAGGAACAAACCAAAAATAAGAAGCAAAAATCTATTCATTCTATGAAAATCTGGACAGTTGAGAGATATAGTTCATTTGAGGCTGTCTTTGAGTTTGCCGGCCTTCCCCCTCACAAATCATGGTCGAATGGTCGAATGGAGCCTCCCCCGTGCAGCCATTCCAATGAACCATTACTTGGCTATTTCACCCCATTTACCATAAACACTAATGTGCATACTGCTTTACTTCTACGATGATTTGGACTTCATTTGAAAGTTTTATTTTGCATTTTACAGCACAAACACTAAGACATCTGCTAAATAAAGCAATGCAATCTCACAATGAAAACAGACTTAGCATTAAAACTTCTCTGCCCTTGAAACTCACATTCATTGAAACAGCATTGAAACCCACATTCAAAGAAAATACATTTTGCCAGTGGGAGATAAAGAATAACTTTGGGCCGTTTTCAAATTATAGGCCACTTGCACATGAAACATACACATGGTCTTTGATACACCTTCCTGATTGTATTAAATTATATTCCTTTTACAATATAGTACAGTTGTTAGAGGGCATTTTAAATTTGTTTTGAACATTTTTCCAGTAAACAATGAAACAAAATGCATGCACTAATAATGACAGAATTGCCCAATTCAGAACATTTTTCCAGTAAACAAAGAAACAAAATGCATGCACCAATAATGACAAAACTGCCCAATTCAAAAAAGTTCTATCATAAAAGTCTACTCAAACTTCTACAGTCCACCAGTATCAGTAAATATGCACACTCTCTGAAGAAGTCATCTAAAAATCTGTAACTAATAAAGAGGTTGCTGCTGGCAAACAACTTTATATTTCATTGTTTCATCTACAAATAAAGTGCCTGTTGCCCTTGAGGAATAAATTGCCTAAGTTGCATTAAAGAAACAATAAGCTAGTAATATTGCAATAGGGATGATGATGATTGCAATAGGGAATGGATGACAAACTGATAACAGGTTCATAGTTACTAGGTATCTTCACCAAAAAGGACTGCAGCATTCACCCCCTTTACAATGCATTTAGCTACTGTGGGAGTAGAACCCACAGCCTTCTGCATCAAAAGCAAGTACATTACCTATTGTGCTATTAACAACACAAGCCAACTTAGCATAAGCAGCAGTAAACTTTTGTTCTCCTGCAGCTTTCAGCTTCTTATAAAATCTACTTGACATTCAACTGCATCTCTGAAGTTTGCAGCACAAGAAATCTGGAAAAATCCAAAATTAAGGGGGGGGGGGGCAAAAGACCAAAACATAGGGACACATTTTAAACATTGCTTGCATAATGTTGGAAAGTTGTTAGATAAAAATGCTGTCTTATCACCATACATTTCACTGCCAAACTGTGTAAAACACTCAGAGCAACATGCCACTATGCCAAATCATCTGTTTTATGAAAGAAAGGAAGACTGAAACTTAAATGGCTACCATTTAGTGAATTCAGTTCTCACCATAGCTGTCAACATCTTAGCACAAAACACCTGAACAACGCCAATAATGGGGGAATACAGCCCCCAAACATAATCAGTGAGTTCAGTTATCACCATAGCTCTCAACCATGTCACAAAAAACATGGATGAAGCCAATAATGGGGGAATACAGTCCAAAAAATAGGGACAAATATCCATTGAGGATACCAGAGCAACCCACACAAACACAGGGAGGAAATGCAGACTCCACACAGAAGGCACCCCAGCCAAGAATCAAACCAGACAGCCTGTAACTGTCAGACAACAATGCTACAACTGCACCACTGGCTGGATTAAGTAACAAAATTACAGAAACCACAGATTTTATGAGGAACAGACCAGAACAAATATGAGGCAAAAATCTGCAAATGTTTTACAAATGGTGGTGGGTAGGGAATTCAGGCTCTTGTTACTTGGGCCCAAGGTGCAGGGTTCAAACTTTATTCTCTACCCACCACCATGTAGCAACTGGGGCATTTTACTTACACACACATCCTCCATGAGCAAAGTCCTACAGCAGCCTGATGATTCCCCGCAGCTCCTCCATGAGCTATTCTGTCCTCTGCAAAGTCCTGCAGCAACCTGATGTTTCCCTGTCCTCCATAACAGCCTGCGCAGGTTTTCTGGGTCTCCCCGCAAGATGTGAGTAGGCTGGAGCCTCCAGCCTGTGGGCGATGCAGTCCGGTGTTCTTCCGGTCTATGCGGTCACCACCGCACAGACCTCTGGACTGGCATGCACAGCAGTCAGAGGAACTAAGCACGCATGCGTGCTTCCGGGACTACTCGTAAACTTTATTTTAAGTTTATATTTCATTGTCTACAGTAGTGGGGGAATTTGTCTACAGTAGTGGGTTTACTCCTTTCACAGGTGAGGGGGCTGCAGTCCTGCAGTCCGATAGCATGGGCCGCCCCTACTTCACACCCCATTTTCATGTCTGTTGCTCCTCCTAGTTACACTATCATGCTAGAGCACCTACACGGTTAGGTGCAGTTTGGGACATAGAAGATTTTTGTGATTCAGTAAATTTCCCCTCATTTGCATACCCCACTGCCTTACTCCATAGTTGCTGAACTTACACAGGGCCTTTACCCTTGATAACCACTGTTCCCTGGTATTGTTTCATTCTCCATGCCATAGAATATAATGGCAAAATGCAGATTTCCCTTAAAACTGAGTTTTTAAATTTTTGTCACAGTCCTGTTTGTCCGCTGCTGGCCTATGCTTAAATGGCCGAGAGCAGCCCAAATTTTTTTTTTATTTTTATTAAAATAGAACAGTTTTCCATATCAATGGCTATATAATTGACCTTTGACATGCCTAAACACTATAATACATTTTTTGAGAGCTGTCATGGCTCTGTTTTGTTATTTGCAGAAATGTATTTGGTTAGTAACAGAATACATTTCAGCCAATAACACTGCTCTTGCATGGATACCTGGTTGTTTGGTAAATTGCTAATTCACCTCATTTGCATGCTTTTCACCAGCAAATGAGATAATTAGCATTCTGCAGCTGTATCCATGCAGAAATAGTGTAGGCATGTTAGATCGGCTGTTTGCTGGATCGCTCGGCAGCCATATTCTGTACAGGAACGGCTACACTGTTCCTCACAGAAATTTCGGCTTGCTGAATCCCGGAGATTGTGTTGGGGATGGAAGGGTTAAATTACCAAAGTAGGAGGATAGGGAGGAAATGAATAAGTATAAGGAAGGGCTTAACTGTTTTTTGTGTGAGTGCAGCTGGGTAAGGGGTAAGAGTGTGGTGTGAACTTTCCATGGCATGTGCTATGTCCGAGATGACCTGTAGGTATTCAAGAGAACAGGTAATAGTGGTATATGGTGACATTGGATGAGTGGTTTATTTTTTTTATTTTTTTATTTTTTTGGCAGGAGGAAGTCTTTGCTGGGTATCAATTTCTCAGATATTGTGGGGGGCTGGTTGTGTTGTTACTTTAGAGATGGTGGAACTGTGGCAAAATGAAGACTCATGCTTGTGCTGGGAAACTTCCTTATTTTTCCCCCACACCTCTTTAGTATATTAGTCAAGGCAGTGTTATACATGTTGTTTGTACAACTAATTCTCTTGTTTGCTCATGGGTCTGTTTATGTTGGTGGCTTGTTTTCCTGGTCGGTTTGTTGTGGTTCTGTTCAGTTTGGGTGCTCTAAAGAGTGAAAGAATGGAAAGCAGGTCATGTTGGAGCATGTGATTGTACTTCATCTTGAATAAGTATCAGTATTCTGATGTAACTCTTATTGCTGTAGTGTCTCTCTCTCTCTTTTCTGTATCATTATTAGCTTTGGTGTTACAACTTGCATTTAAGAAAAATGTGGGCATTATAGTAATTCTTTTTTGTTCTTTCTCAGAATGTAACACTTATTATTAAAAGCATTCTTGTAAAGATCCCACCAGGTGAAATATTTCATATTTGACATAAATTGTTGTAGTGGAAAGTGGCATGTTCTCACAAAAGACAAAAAAAGCTTAATTCAATTTATTTTGCATTTTGATAAGAGTAGAATATATTCAAGTTGATCATTTCATTAATAGTCATGGGCATTGTTTAATTTGGTGGTCGACTTCTGATTGACAGTTTTTCCTCTGTGTTGTCATGGTGTGCAGGCACCCTGGTGTTATCCTCAATGATTCCTGGGTGGTGGTTGTCCTGTTGGTTTTCTGGTGCTTGGATGGAGGAAAGGGACAAAGAGTTAGTCTTGTTGAGGCATTGGAGGTGGTGGTGGATCTGGGAGTGTTTTTTGTGTTGGATTGATTCCTGGAATGTGGGTTGCATGTTTGTGGGCTGGAAAATGTCTGCAAGTGACAGCTGTTGGCACAGTTGATGATTGAAGGGGGGAGGAAGGATTGTGGTTGCTCAAGCATGGCAGAGATATGTTTGCATTCTGTTTTCTGTTAACACAGACTATTTGTCTTTTGGAATACATGTGGAGTCATTGCAAGGGATTAATATTTTTCATTTGCGGGAGTTGTCTGTGATAAGAGAGAAATTATTTGTTAGTTGCAGGTGCTACTGTGGATGTGTGGTTTAGTTGGATAAATTGTCTGTGAGTGCTGGTTGTAGTGCTTCCTTTGCTTTATTGATTATTTGTGTTTGTCCCTGGGGTGGCCTTGTGTGGTCATTTGGTGTTTGCTTTTAGTCTGATATGTGGTCCGGGGGAAGCAAGTGAGGTAGGCAGTGGATAGTACAAATGTGAAGATTCTGGTTAGTGGTCAGTTGAAGTTGTGGGTAATGATACTTTGTTGAGGTTTAGGTGGATATGTCTGATTTAGGGTGGTTGGTATTACCCCAGTGGTAGGTGGAGGTTTGACACCACTTTGGCAGTCTGGGGAAATTGTAAGAACAGTAGAATAACAGGGGAGATTTAGTGAAAAGAGGCAGGTCCAGAGGGAAGGTAGCATAGGGTCATCATTATGTAGTTTAGGTTCATGCGGGGATATCGTTGAGTTGATTGATGTTGAGGGGGTGTAATACTTATTGGAATCGGACATGGTGAATAGCAATGATCTTCTAGTGGCTTGTACAGCACTGGGGTGGAGGAGAATGGGTAAGCTTTGAGCAAGAATGTCGGACGATTGGGGAGTTAGATTGCGAGTACTTCATGGCAGTTTGGTAGGAGAAGATTACTCTATGGCATCCTTACATTTGGTTTATTTTCTCACAATTCATGGGGCACAATGACTATGGATGGGAATTGCATGGTTATGGTGTGATCAGTGGTTCCATAACCAAAAGGTGTTGGATCAAGCACTTCACTGGGGTAGGCACCTGAACATTTGGTTATCCACTATAATGGATAACTTTGGGGCCATTAGCAGATGAGGTAAGCTAGGTGGGGAAAGGGTTGGTGTGCATGGGGCCATAAAGGCGGGACATTGTTTGTGGGTGGTGCATAGGTTTTCTCATGCTTATGCAAAATGTGCAGGCATACATTAAGCTTTTCAGTGTAGTCATTAAGAAAGGAAATTGGTCAGTCTGGGCTCTTTTCTGACTGAAGGGGAAGTATTGCCTCCTTTGCTTCAGGGAATTTAAGGCTTTTGGGATGAGGTAATTTTCAAGGGGAGGAGTCCCTGTGAGGGGCGATGGGTGAAGACCGAGTGATGCATTTGCCCATTGAGGTCTGGGCATTATAGCATATGCTCAGGAAATTTCTGGAGTTGGTAGTGGCAGAGGAATTTAAGGGTTTTCTGTACATTTACTATTAAGTCAGGGGGTTAAAAGTCGAGCTCAGTTGGTAAGAATTTGTGTATGGGGTGGGGGTAAGGAGATCATGTTGAAGATTTGAAGAGGAGTGTGGTGCAAGCTGGTTCTGGGCCCATTTGGTCCTCCTCCTTTTTGACAGTTTTGGGTGGCCCATTGAGCTTGGTCCTAGAAGTTTCTGGGTGAATTCCAAAAGAAGTTGGAGGGCCATGCCAAGGCATTTTGCTTCTGGGATTTTAGATGCAGGACAAGGCTTGCTCTGGTTACTGTTCGAGATGATAGAGCACTTTGCTTGCCTGGCGAGTTCTTTCAGGTGTACATTTTGTAAGTTTTTGGCTTTTTTTGTTGAAAGGGGGGTGGGGCCAACATTATGGGTCTAAGGTAAGGATGTTTAGTTAGTTAAGGTGATTTGGCTGCTAGTAGTATATTCCACAGGTGATGGGGTTTCAGGATATGATGAAGTTTTGGACAATAGGCATATGTTGCAGGGCTGAAGTAGAGTTGCTAGTGGTAGGGTGGACAGCTGCTGGCTGATGGCAAGATATGCTCTTAAACCTTTGCTGGGGAGTTTATAGTTAGTGAAGGGTGACTCCATGGATTATAATTTATGGGAGAAGTCAATATGGATGCATCATGGAGTTTTTGGGGTGTCATGCTGGTTGGGGTCACTGGTGTGGCAGGATGTGACTATTTTCTGCATCAGGAGAGATATGGTTGCATAGATATAAGATGGATCAGATGGGGAAGGGTGGGCAGATTGTTCTGCAGAAGGATAGGCATGAGTTGCTGTGTCTAGTATGACAGTCTAAGAGGTTACAGCCTCATGCTGGGATCCACAGGATTTGGATTTTCTGTTGAAGGTGGTAATGTGATGATGAGAAATCAGTTTGCGTGTGTGATGAAAAGGGCTTTCAGTGTCTTTGCTTTACAGGAAAGAGGTTTTCGACTCACTCATTTTGCATTGGAAGTGCTGCTGGTTTGGTGTGAGATGGTTGGTCAGTAGGGGTAATTAAGAAGGGAGGTTGCTGGTTCCAGATTCCCTTTTATCTTATAGTAGATAATTAGTTAATTTGGTTAACATGGATCCAGTTTTCTTCAGAGAGGATGGAGTACACTGTATTGACTTTAGCTTGGACCTCTTTAATGTACACTTTGGTTTGTTCTGGAGGGTTCGGTGAAGATTTTAGATTGAATGAGTCAGAACAGCCTGTGTGATTGGCAGATGTGTCCTTCTTCTGTTCCCCCTCTGGTGGTGGATGTTTAATTCAATGAGCTGGTAAATGAAAGTGAGCGATGGGGCCCTGCTTGATTAGTAAAAATAAGTGAGCAGAGGTGAGGATGCTACTTGATAAGTGAAAGTAAGTGAGTGGAAGTGAGGACGCTGCTTATTTGGATTAGGATGAGTGAGGTTATGCTGCCCTAGTAAATGGTTATGTGGATGTTTATCCTGCGATCAACAAAGTAATATTGTTCAATAGATATGTTTATGGAAGTTCATAAAAGGTCGTCAAATGTCACTTGGCGTACTGTATTATTTGAATGGGGCCAGGACAAATGAGGTTTAGGAACAAACCAATTTGTCCAGAGACATCTTTGGGGGAGGGTTGGGTAGGAATAGAAAGGGAAACTAAGATGGTACTGATAGAAAGTTAGAGTGGTGGGGATGGAAGGGTTAAATTAGGAAAGTAGGAAGGTTGGGAAGAAATGATGTAAGTGCAAGGAGGGGCTTAACTGTTTTTTGTGTGAGTTTAGCTAGGTAACAACTAAGATTTTGGAGTGAACTTGCCTTGCTGCCCACCCCCCCTTTTTTAGGAATATTGAGGATCGTATGATTATTATATAAGTTTCGTGTTTAGGCAGAGAAGAAGGGCAGGCTTGCCCCTTTTCTGTTTCCCCTCTGATGTTGGATGTTTAATTCAATGAGTTGGGGAATGAAAGTTGAGTGATGGGATGCTGCTTGATAAATAAAGTAAGGGAGTGGAGGTGAGAATATGGCTTAATAAGTACAGTGGTGGAGAAGAGGGGCAAGTTTCTCCCTCTTCTGTTCCCCCACTGGTGTTGGATGTTTAATTCAATGAGTTGGTAAATGAAAGTGAGTGACGGAGTACTGATTGATAAGTAAATGTAAGTGAGTGGAGGTGAGGATGCTGCTTGATAAGTAAAAGTAAGTGAGTGGAGGTGAGGATGCTGCTTATTTGGATTAGAGTGAGCAAGGTTACACTATTTTTGTGCTCATAGCTTCCATATCTCTTTCTTTCATACCACTTTCTGTCTTGGATGGGTATTTATTTTGTAACTTCAATCTTTCTTAGTTATGTGACTTCTTAATATTTGTTACTTTCTTAAAGAGTTAGTAAGTGGGATATTCAGCAACTTAAGCTGTTGAGTTAAAGAGCTAAGAATTATATTTTGTTCCCTACATAGGTAAGCATATTGATACCTATTTTTAGAACACTGATTCAAAAAATTGTGGAAGTTTGTTATACTTCAGAATGATGTATAAATCTGTCCAAACCTAAACTTATCAAGCAAAAGTGAACAGTAAGGAGTTTTAAGGACATTTGAATCACTGACACTTTTACCCAATATAATTTGAAAGTAAAATTCAAAATTATTCAACTATTGAAGTAATTTTTTTTTCTGGAGAATTATACCTGATTTTATGACTTGACTGCAATCACCAGAATGCCATTTTTACCATTTCAGTGGAGTTGTCTGTCTGTAGGTTAAGCTAAGATAACCCTCCTTGATTGCTTAAAATAATATGATTAGCAGACCACCATTTTCTATTACAAGGAGATGAACTTCAGTTTTTCATTCTGGACTGAGATAAGATTACAGTGAGGCAAGCTGCAAATAAGGATAGCTTGTACAATTTTCCTGTATTTGCAAATCTAATACATTTATAAAGACTGGTAGACCAAGTTTAAAATCTAAAAAGCACAGCAAAGTACATACATACATGCACCATATACATACATGCATACTTACATAAGTATGTGTGATACCAAGACAAAGGCAGCAAAGACACTTTGTCAAAAAAAAATTTTTTTTAAACAGAAAGAATAAAAGTTCAGTCGTGAAAACTCTTCTTAGCACATGAAATAAAAATAACACACAAAACTCAGCAGTCTCTCATACCAGTTTAAGTTTAGTCTAAAAATAAATTCAAGCAGCTTCCACCTAGCCGGACATGTATAAATTGCCTCAGGCTCCTTCATGTTGTCTCCTCTTTCCGAGGTGCTCTTTTCAGGACTGCTGTTCCAGGCACAAAAGTCCCCCTCCAATGAGAGGTCACTTCTCTGATTTCCAGTGCTGTATTCCTCCTTTTTATACATTAAATTAACCAGCTAATTGCTTATTACCTGCACTGTACAAACTTCACTGTCTAATATAGAGAAGGACCTGTCTTTTGTTAAAGAATGACATAGCATTTTCTCTACTCTATTGTTTACACGACATGATTTTAACCCATTATATCACAATACAGTTTGTCCCAGTCCCCTTCAATAAACACACATCACACGATATGACATTCAACGACCCTTATTAAACTTCCATAAACATAACTTCATTAACCAATATTATTTATTAATCACAACATAAACATAGTATAGCTGACATTAATCACAGCATAAACATTCATAAAACTGTTAGCTAGGGCAGCGTGACCTCACTCACCCTGACTGAATAAGCAGCGACCTTACCTCCCCTCCGCTCGCTCATTTATTTATGAAGCAGCACCACACGACTCACTTCCTTCACCACTTAATAAATTAAGTATCCAACCAAATAAGCAGAGTCCCTACCTCCGCTCACTTATTTTATTTATGAAGCACCTTCCCACTGCTTACTTTATTTACCACTTATTGAATTAAACATCCAACCAAATAAGCTAAGGTTGCCACCTTTTATTGTGGCTAAAACCTTACTAAGGCCACACCCCTCACATCAGCCATAACACGCCCATTCCCACCCTCTCCTGTCCACATTCTGCCCATTTTATATCATCAATATGACATCAGCTGATGGTAGGGTTGCCACCTTTTCAAATGGCCATAGTGGGACATTTTCGGGACACACATCAGATTTTACAGGCCGACACAAACCCACGGTCAGTACAAAGGATAGAACTTTACTTTCTTGCCTAAATAAAAGCTTATTCTTGTAGCAGTTTAGTTGCTTATCCTGTTTCTTGTAACATGTAGGTATTTTACATACAGAAATAACTATTTTATGCAACTATTACATTACATATGGGACATAATTTTGTCCTACAATCTCAGGACATTTGCCATTTTTAATATTTTTTGTCAGTAAACAACCACCCAAAGAGGGACTGTCCCGCGCAAAGTGGGACAGGTGGTATACTAAACATATATATAATATAATTTTGAATATTAATATTTAAACATTTTATGTAATAAAATAAGACAAAGTTAAAACAATAGTACTTAAGCAGCAGAAGCATACTTAGATAGTGTGATAATACCTTGTTAACACACATTCATCTAATTCTGTAGATTACCTACATACATTGAATGATATGTGTTCAATTATGCCTATATTAAAAATGAAAAGCTTATGTAGGTAATCTACAGAATTAGATGAATATTCAATATTATATTATATATATGTTTAGTATATTAATACAATGCCAAGAATTTAGTTATCCACAATAATTACTATGACTTGCATTTTAGATAACATATAATTTAAACATATCTGGTTTTATTGTTTTTAAAAGACAATATAGCTTTAATTTTTGTAAATGAGTACCACCTGATTAACTTGAATTAGTATTTAAATGATGGTAAATGCTGAATATTCCATCTGAAGAAGTTCATGGATTTTATATGAACGAAAAGCGCTTTATGGAATAAAGGTTGTAACACACAGCGAAGGTTGCCAGTGGTCTTTTTGGTGGAATAGTTTTTCGTTTTTCATGTTTTTTCAAACTCTGATAGTCTGTATCCCTTTTTGAAACAGAATACCAGAGTTTGTACAGTGTTTTCCAGACTACTGGACAATTGATTTGATTTCTGGATAGTCCGTAAAAAAAATGGAGAGGTGGCAACCCCAAAATAAGCAGCATCCAACTGCTCACTTTTCTTTCTGAACTCATAGAAATGAACATCCAACACCAGAGGGAGAAAAGAAGAGGGCAAACCTGCCTCTCTTCTCCTCCCTACCCAGACTTATAAAATAACCACAATCTCCTGGTGTTTCACAAAAAAGGGGGAGAGGATGGGTAGCAAGTTCACGCCAAAATGTGATTGCTTACCCAGTTACACTTGCATAAAACCCATTAAGCCCCTCACTGCCCTTACCTTATTTCCTCTCAATCATCCTTCATTCCTATATAACCCTTTCATACCCCCCTACCCTACTTACCCAACCCTGTTAATTCCCACTACTTCTGTCTCACACCCACCTGAAGATGTCCCTGGACAAACTGGTTTGTTACCAAACCTCATTTGTCCTGGTCTCCCTAAATAAACACACATCACACCAAATGATGTTCGACGACCTTTATTAAACTTCCATAAACATAACTTCATTAACCAATATTATTTATTAATTACAACATAAGCATGGTATAGCTGACATTAATTACATCATAAACATTCATATAACTGTTAGCTAGGGCAGCGTGACCTCGCTCACCCTGACCCAATAAGCAGCTTACCTCTGCCCGCTTAATTATTTAAGAAACAGTTTCCCATTGCACACTTCCTTCACCACTTATTGAATTAAACATCCAACCAAATAAGCAACATCCTTACCTCCGTTCACTTAATTTGCTTATGATGCAGCACCCCATCACTCACTTTACCATTTATTGAATTAAACATCCAACCAAATAAGCAGTGTCTAAATGCTGACCTTCCTTTCCAAACTCATTGAAATGAACATGCAACACCAGAGGGGGAACAGAAGAGGGCAAACCTGCCCCTCTTCCCCACTCACCAGCCTAACCAGTGTGTTCTCCCTCCCTTCTACCAAAACTTCCTACAACCTAACCGGGATGAAGCCAAACATCATTTGGTGTATCCATTCTCTCTAAATCAAACTGGATTCATGCCATCACCTCCCAAAGCCCTGTCATATAAATGCCCAAAGCAGCCAACTGCCTAAAAGGCTGAGATTAAACCAATGATCCCTATTCATTGCAAAAATAATAACCATAACGTTGCATAACCATTGTATATTAACTAAATTCTCACTTATCCTAAGTACCAACATTAGCTTCATACTGATTCACAGGTCATTACCTGCCAAATGTACCACCAGAACACAAAACCCAATGCCACGTGAAACCACACAAGGGCAATTGCATGCCATTATTCCTAATTGCAGCCCCAATATACCACCCAATGTATATAATAAAGACTAAAATTATCTTTTTTTTCCAACATCAAGTTAATAGCAATACTGCCATCACACCAACTATCCTTTATAAACAAGAAAAACATTTAATGACCATCATAGCATTTGTTGACCAAACCACCCTCAGAATGACTTCAATACATCCATAAAATAAATGCCACATGAACTGTAGTCCAATAAACCTCCAATTACCAGCATCAGCCCTTAGAACAAAACCTATCTTGTCAATAGCTGATGTTGATCAATCTTCACACTAACAAACCTGCCCCAACCCTTCCAACCAATGAAACACTGACCAAAATTTAGGGAATTCACATAGTCTTGTCATGCATGCAAATACACTACTTGCAGCTAACTCCACCTTGACCAACTGAATTGTCTTACCATGTTCCCAAGCCGGCCAAGTAACTAAATCTTACCAAATTCCTTCTCACAGGCAGCTGCAACATATGTTTAATCAATCTGGCAATACCATACCATAAAGCCTCCCTTATAAAAGGAACCTCAAACTCCTGCAGCAAGCCTAAACAACGCCTTGCTTAAACCTTCTAACTTCTGTGCAACAAATGAAGGACCCCTTTCTTCATACCTACAATGCTCCATCAAACCCTACCTACTTTTAAAAGTCATACATATACCAAAACACCTCTTATCAGCTAAAAGTGCAAGTCAAATGGTAGCCGTGTTACTCACTCCAAAGCCCGTAACCTGGTTTGAGATATTAGTAAGACCTGCTTGATGGACAGATTTGTCTCTCAGAAGATACCACACCGTTGGAACAATCTCCCACTTTATGTCAAACAGAACATCTCCTTGGCCCTCTGCAAACACAATTTCAACAACTGAATAGGTAATCATAAATTCACCACAAGAGTTCCACCCATATCCCTCTTATACAAGAGCAACAGGTACTGCCTATGGAAGTAAGAGCTAATCTTGGCTAGCTAAAAAGGTCCCTAGAGCCATTAGCCTAGTACCTTCCTATGGTCCTATGAGTGTTATGATTTCCCTCTACCTGTGGAAACCCAGCCACCCCATAAACAATCCCCAACTCTGCTTTACCCTGCCCCAACATGCCTCCTCCTCACTTGACCCACACTACCCCAAACTGCACCGACACTGATGTGCCTTCATGAGAACTACATAAAGTAAGATTACCTGTAACCTCGTTGCGCATCACACTAGGAACTGGAACTGCCACCCCAGCAAAATCCATTACTTTTGAAATCCACTTCCTTCAGGCCGCTAAATATTGCTCCCTTTGCACTCCTCATGTGTCACCTTGTTGCCCACCACTATAGCACCCAGGACATCCACTGCAACAACCTGCTTCCACCATCTGCGACCTCACTGAGTAGTATTGCAGCTGGTGAAACACCCATTACTGTACCACCATCTGCAAAGAGAAAGACAAAAGTAAATCCTCTGAAATGCATTAGTAAGGGGTTCCACCTATTAACCATTTGTTTCACATTATAGTAGCAAAGTTTCTCATCTTGACAATGGAAGGAGAAAACAGTCCGCCACTGAAAAATTTAAACCACTCCATACCTCTGCCAAAACAGCAGATTACAGAGCCTCCAATGGCATCCGTGGTAAAGGAGAGGCTTACCTAACATAACACCCCATAACATCACCAAACTTCCAATAGGTTTCAGATGAGAATGAGAAGTGTGCATGTAGCAGTAGCACTGGCTGCCATGGAAAAGCCACCATCTTTCCCAATCACACAAGAGCTCCATGCATTCTGATATAGACAACGGAAGATATACTCACTCAAATTGTGATCCTCCACCGCCCAGCAAATGTCTGCCCATCCTACTTTCGACACAAGCAATTCCCAACTTTAAGAGCAGTGTTAAAGAGAGAACATATTTGTGCTCTTCTGCCAGTGCGTGTCCTCCTCTCAACCTCTCAGAGAAAATGAATGGAGAAAAGCCACAAAGTGCTTCCACCTAAATTGCAAGATAACTATGTCCATGCTGCCACTTCTGGGCAGCCACCAAGTCCAGCTACTGCAAATAGCAGTAAGCTTGAGTGCAAGTCCTACCTCCCCACCTCCCAGAACAACACAACTGGACAAAGCCACCAACCAAAGTGGGACAAAGGCCCCACCCAGGTACAACACTTTTATTGCTCTTACAAACTTAGCAAACAGAGAAGAGACCAATCAAAATCAGAGTTAAAAAAAAAAACCTGAATGTTATACTAACATCTGGACAGCTGAGAGATATGCCCTCCTGGCACACACAGGTGTGGATGCAATCTTTACTCGCAGGTGCCTGCAGCTTGCTAACATATTCTACCAATGCATCAGGTGAGTTAGTACTGACCCAAATGGCACCACCAACAAAGCAAATTAGCAAATCTTAGCTCTGTCTGAAATCTCAGCAGAACTCTGCCAGCTGCAATGGTAGCAGGAGGAAATCTGCAGTCTTAACATTAAGAAGTATTATGGAGGAAAAATGTATTTCCTTGCATAGACTATGTCTTATATGACAGGCAAAGTTTGGTTTTCATAATATATCATTTTGTCTTAGTCGACAAAAATCAGGACATTCAGTGCAAAGTACCTACTTAAGCATCTATGTGTGCCCCGAGTAAGGTTATTACTTCCTTCCTTTCTATATGGGAGTCCTGATCCAGATAGTTGCACCAATGACTTGAGATGGGCTGCCAACTGGCTTACTGACAGAACCCACACTGTAAAAGTAGCCAACTCCAAATCCAGCTCTAGACAAGTGACAAGTGGAGTACCTCAGGGTTCAGTCCTGGGATAGCTCTTGTTTGGCATCTTCTTCTCTAAAGTACAGGCCAGCACTAAGAGACTCAGGCTAACAAATTTCGCAGATGACTGCAAACTGGGAGCCATTATTGAATCCCCAAATGATGTGGATATTCTACAAAAGGACATTACAGAAACAGATGCTTGGTGCCAGAGCCTTGGGCTCAAGCTCAATGCCAAGAAATGTATAGTTATCCCCTTTGGGAAAAAACATGTACCTGTGAATTACCACATAGGTGGCAGTACACTAAACACTGAAAGTGTGATAAGAGATTTAGGGACACAGGTGGGCAGTGATCTCATGTTTGATAACCACATCACCACAACAGTCAGGAAATCCTTCTATGTGGCACACCTCATCACTAAGGGCTTTTCATCCAGAAAAAAGGATATAATTGTCCCACTGTACTCATCCATCATTAGACCCATTATAGAATACAATGCCCCATTTGGTATGTACCTCTCAAGACATCTGCAACAACTGGAAAGGCCGCAGAAATACCTCACTAAAAAAAATCACAGGCCTAAAGCAGAAAAGCAGATGCCCTATGCTGACCATCTAAAAACACTCCACCTATACTCTGTTGCACATCGTCTACTCAGAGGCGATCTCTGCTTAACATACAAGGCCATGTCAAACTCAGAGCTGTTGGACATGCTACACTTAAAGGAATCCCAATCTGTCAGAGACACACGCTCCAGGGATCTAAACCTTGTCATCACAATGAACAAAACATGCTGGAGGGATAGGTTTCTGACCCAGAGGCTCCCCAGACCTTGAAATGGACTGCCCATACATGTCAAGCAGAGCGCCTCTTTGGCCCTCTTCAAAAGGAACCTTAATGATTGGATGGGAGATAGGAAATTCTCCCTGGGGATCAGGTCAGTCACCCTGCTAAATAGGGGTCCAGGGAAGTAAATACTGTGGGAAAAAATAGCCAGGGAATTGTTATGGCTAGGCTTGTATAGGCCCTAGGGCCGATAGCCTAGTGCCAACCTATGAACCTATGAGATGGTGGTGCCCAGCATGCATGCAATTGGGTTCACCAGAATGCTTTTTGAAGGCCTACTGCTAAATCGGTACCAGTAAATACCGCTAACTAGAAAACAACCACCAGCATTCACTCCTAAACCAGGAAACCAGCACACTCTCACCCACACAAATGTAAAACCTAGAGCAACCCAAACATTAGCTCTACTGTTTGCAATGTCTTTTACAGAATGCACCACAGCTGAAATATCTAGCACCTGTTAAGAGAATGCAGGCTCAAACAGAAATATCACCAATATATATTTCTTTTGTTGTCTTCTCATAGTGCATGCAAGAGGAGAAAGGGAATGGAGCTCCTATGCAAGGAAACAGAACGCACACCCACCCCCCACCTCCTTCCCCATGATCGTTAGTGCCATAATAAACATGTGCAGGATAATGAACTGCATCCAACACTATAATGAAGAAAAAGTGCCATCTTAAGTATTGTCTCATCAGCTCAGAAATTAATATAATAATGGGTTTTCATTAGAATGAGTTTACCAAAGGGCATGAAGTTTGTAACTCAAAAGACTATCATTATTTCTACCTTTGTGATAATTTCACTAATTTTGCCAGAAAACCACAGATTTATGAAAAAGGACCCAAACTATAAAGCAGAATTCTGGCATCATGGAGCCCAAGGTTTTTAACGAGCAAGGTCTCCCACAGAAAATTTAAAAGAGCATGAAGAGAAACTGGCCCCAATTTATGAGAACCAAGCAAAACTAAGCAGCAAAAACGTGGACTACCTGTGAAAATCTGAACAGTTAAGAAGCACGCCACTTGTCAATCATGAAACGTTACATCTCCCCCTCATAAGCATTTATTAAATAGAAGTGTTTACTAAATAGAAGCGTTTATAAAACCCTAGCACAAAATTCATTAATCATTACATATAATTGTATATCCAGCACATCATCAAAGGTATTAACAATGAGAGGTAACCATACATGCACTGCAAGCCTCGTGGCCCCTGAAATCACCCTAAAAGCCTAACCATTGGGCTGAAATCAACCAGCAACAGAACCACCAGGAAAAACTATACCATCCCCGCCCCTGAAATTGTTTGAAAGAAACCACTGTGATAAAAAAAAAAAAAAAAAAAAAAACTAACACTTGTTTAGACACATAAACTGGTACACTGGACATATTAATTTAAAATACATTTATTTTCAACTTTAACATATACCTTCTATCCCCACCCCTTGGCAAGTACCTGTAGCTAACCAAGAACCTCAGTGTATGAATATTACCATCATACTACTATTAACCGCAGTCCTACCAGACCACCAAATTCTTACCGGACGTCTTGGATGTAATCCTGCTCTCGAGCAAGTCCATTCCAAAATGTGATTCCTTACCCAGTTACACTTGTCTAAATCCCATTAAGCCTCTCCTTATCCTTACTTCATTTCCTCTCAATCATCCTTCATTCCCATTTAACCCTTTCACCCCCCTACCCTACTTCCCCTACCCTCTTAATTCCCACTACTTCTGTCTAACCCCCACCAGAAGATGCCCCTGGAGTAAGTCACGGTTGATTCCATCATGTGTGTTTTGGTATCTAGGTTTGCTAATAATATTAGACACAAGTAGAATGAAATTAAGAAACTATAAGACAAGCTTAATATTCTCTACAGTTTTCTTGCCAAATGCAAACCTGCACAATCAGTGTTTCACTTTGGCTTTGAACATTTTTGTCCCAATTGGCATTCACTAGCCCTCTTTCAAAAATGAATTCTGTCTCTAGTAAGCTGCGATTTCCTTTAGATTTTGAAGACCAGATAAAGACATCTGTTTATAGTCTCAAAATGTGTGACTACTCTCTTCTTTTGATATACTGAGGCTGGCATGGAATATATGTGAGTTTGTAACTGTCAGTTTTTTCAGTGCTTTATCCCAGTTAACAAAAATAAATAACTAAATGCATACATGCATACATATATACATACATATACGTAGATTCTACTTTGAACTAGAAGGAATAACGTATTCAACAAGCCGTATGCCTATATATGATTGTCAATTATTGTTTGTGCTGAGAGTATTGCTTTATACTTGTCTTTTTGTTTATTTTATTTTATCTATAATTGTTTACTGGGGTAAGGTATTGATCCCCCCAAAAAACTAAGTTCAAGCCCATTTCTGTGTATTCAGAAATAAGACCAAGACTATCAGAAATAAATGACAATAAAAATGTGTTCTGGGTGAGGGCAAATAAAGTACGGATGTGTGCTTTATACAGTAAATTGAAAGAATCCTATCCAGAGTACTGTATACAATAAATCCAAGCAATCATGTGAGGAACTTACACAGCATAAAAAGGGAGGAGCTATACACAGTATATATATGTGTTTATTTATTTATTTAAACATGTTCACATTGGTAGTATTCTGATCTAATATGGCTATTTCCAGGCATAGTCCATGTGAATAAGAACATTCACAGACCACAAAGTTGGAAGTACAAAGATCATGAAACCTTTTTACATATAGAAGAAATGCATAACTTCCAAACCACACTGGAAATACAAAATAATTATATACAGAAGAAATGCATAACTTCCATACCATACTGGAAATGCAAAATAAGGAAAAAAAAGGGGGAAAGATGAAATGAGTAGAACAGTAAAAGAAGATGTGTAAGGTAAAAAAGGTTTTAAATCAACACATTTTTTAATAGCACTTGGAAAAAGGCCATTAAAACAGTGAGCAAAGCATAAGCACAGTGATGCCTTACTTGTGAGTCCAGTTGTCCTTGAGCTGATCCGGGGTTTGATTGAGTTGCTCAAGTAGCTTTACATTTTTTATTAGCAGCTCAAAGGTTTGGTGTAAAGGGTTAGGTCAACAGGGCATGCAGCAGCATAAAGCGATCTATCAGCGACCATACAGATAGGTCCTAGCTCTGGTTGTTTCTTGTTTTGTTTATTAGTAATGGCTATTTATTATAAATGTATTTATTATAAAAAAGTGGCTTGGTGTGCATTGAGTGGAGGGAATTTGTGGTAAGCTAGTTTTCCTCATGGATGGCTGTTTTGTTGAGTAGTTACAGAGTTCTTTGGAGTTCTGGGGCAGGGTGTCACATCACTGGCATGCATCTGAGCCCAATTAGAGTTCTGTTTGTGTTTTTGCATTTTGCCCTGTAGGGCTAGCTCAGTGGTGCCATAATTCTCGGTGATGCCACTGACTGAGTTCACAGATTTGAGCTTGATGATCCTGTCACTTTGATACTATGGGTGTGAATGTAATTTAAAACAAAAGGACCAATAGAAAGGATGTCATTGGAAACAAGGTCTCAAATAGTAATACTTTTGCACTGCTGGAGGTGTGTTTTGTGGTGTCTTCCTTCTCTTAGGTATTAGTTGGTTGGCACACACCTCCCAGCAGTCATATATTCATAGTATATCCAGACATTTGCCTCATATATGGGGCTGTTCCTCATAAAACTATGGTTTATGGCAATCACAGGAGAGTGAAGACCCTAAGGAATGACAGGCATTTGAGTTCCAAACTCCATATCCTTCAAAATAGTCATGCTAATATGGACCCTTGTTATTTTAGCCACATTAGAAGTTTATATGAGCAAGATTTAAAATGCATCCATATTTTGCGCCCTGTCCCTCCCATTAGTTTGGGCTCTGAGAAGTTCAAATTTGTGGTTATAGTGTTGGGGATGTCACTGTTACTCATTTTTTGAATTTAATCAGTGGCTTGGTACTATGGTTATAGAATTTTTTAAACATTTTGGGTCAGTGTTGTACAGTGACAACTTCTACTGTGTAGTTGTCCCCTCTAAGCTGGGAAATTCTAGTATTTTGTTCTGGAATGCTGCAGCAGCACACTCAGAACTTCTATGGAGCTTTGGTGCCATCTGCCGAGTGTTGTGATTCTGGTCAGGCAGTATAGGTAATTTTCTTTTTTACAAATCAGAGGAATAAAAAATAGTAAATGCAATAAAGGTTATATTACAGGAAAATAATAACAAGTAATAATAATCAGATAGTAGCATTTAATTAGCAACACATTCTAGTCATATATTAAGGCAGTAGCTCAGGATATTATGCCATATTTTTTTGTTTGCTTATTTTGTTTTTTGGGGGAAATTCTGACATCCAGACCACTGCCAGTGGATAGGTGCAAGTCTGGTGGAGTAAGTTTTTGTTGAATTTTGTTTTTATTCTCTCATTTTATTTTAGGTACTTCACCTTTGCAGATGTTTAGGGACCGATGGTACCAGATAACTCAAGAAGTCCAGGGTATGTTGTCTGAACTGTAGGCTGCCAAGATGCATGAACAAGGTAGGATCGGTTAAAAGAAAAAGAACCTTGTCAACCTTAGATGAGGAGACAACTCAGGGGTCCAGCCCTTCAAAGAAGACAAGGAGAAGAGCAAAGAGAGGCACGCCAGCTGCAGGTGAGAATCCAACCATATTGGTGGAGGTCTCAGCTGAATCAGAAGGTAATGATATAATGTAGATTTCAGATTTGGGGGCTACTGACAGAGGGCAGACAACAAATGAATACAATGAAGAGTTTATCAATTCCCTACTGGATGAGGGTAGGACTAGAATATTTGACTTCGCTCTTGTGAACAATTTTGGTCCCATGCTGTCATTGTCTGCTAGTCACCAGGGAAGGGTTTTCCTGTGACCATCCTCACCCCCCTCCCCTTTTACTAGATCAACAGACTAGGGTTGACTCTCCTATTTCCAGAAAGTAGACCAATATTGATGACCTAAAAGTCAGTTTTTGCCTCCCATGGCTATGTAAAACTCATTAAGACCCACCTCCCCTGGGTCTCATATTACCGCTCACATCCCAAGAAACATCAAGGAGAAAATCCATAGAGAGGACTTTGTGGGTATGCTTGATTTAGTTCATTACAATGGTATTTGTGTATAATCAGTGTTAACAATCCTGTGGTTATTGACATTGGGAAAAGAGCTTCAGCCAGGGTGGTGTCCTGGAAATGGGATGTGTGGTCTTAAGGCTTTGTGGTATTTATGGGTGGTATAGTGGAAAAGTATTCAAACCAGGCACTGTCTTTGCTTGCCTATTTTCTGGTCATCAGGGAGTCTCACCCTTTCAAAGGTGGGTCAGCTTGGTTGTCCTATGATCACAGATTTAGAAAATTAAGGGCTTCAGACAAATCATTCAGGTGGGAGCAGAGGCATCTGGACATTTGATGAGACCCATGTTGGATAAGCCTAACAACCCCTTGAATGAGTCGCTCACTAGAGGGCAGAGTAAAGGAAAGTTCTGTTGGGCCTTTAATAATGGGAGATGTCTTTGGCCCTCTTGCAAGTTTGCCCATTTATGCTCTGCATACTGTACGAGTCATTTGTCAGTTAGGTACTGGGCTAAATCAGGCAGTGCCACATACCACAATGCCTTCATCTTTCATGGGAGCAGCTTGGCTTTGCAACAGAATAACCTGGTGTGAGGGAAACAGCATGTTTGAGGACACAGATTTTTCATAGCAAGGGGACAGGGTCACTTACATTCATTTTCACTCTCTGATCAAGCTTAAATGAGTCAATCTGGTTGATGGCAGATTATCCTGACAGAAATACTGCTGTAGTTATTATTGATGTTTTTTTTTCAAAAGGGGTTTAAAACTGGTTCATTGGTTTTGTTACATTCCAGACCAGATAAGAATCTTTCATCTTTCAAGGTACATGAGGGCATAGCCTCCAAATTAATTGAAAAGGAAAGGTTAGCTGGTAGGGTAATTGTGCCATTGGGTATTTTCCAGCCCTCCTTGGCCTGTATTTAAAATTTCTTCTATAGGCCAAGTTCCCAAAAATACAGAAGGGGAGTATAGATTGAGTCACCATCTTTCCCACCTTAAGGAGTTGTCAGTCAATGACTTCAATGACAAGGATCAATCTAGAGTCCACTATTTCTCCCTGGACCAAGCAGCTGAGGTAACTGTGAGGTGCTCAAACTCATGTCTGTATAATCTGGACATTCATTTGGCTTTTTGGCTGATTCACATCAGCCAGGAGGACTGGCATCTGTTAGTATTTCAATTCAGCGGTAAGCTGTTTTTTTGATACCACAATGCCCATGGGGTGTTCAGTGGCTTTTGCTACTTTTGAAGTTTTCAGTATGAGCTTACATTGGTATTGGCAGCAAGGTTCACCCCAGCAATCAATGGTTCATTATCTGGATGATTTCTTGATAGTGGGGAAGGCAAAGAAGGTGCCACAGAAGGGATAGCAGTATTCAAGGGTATGTGTACTACTTTGGGGGTTCCCTTGGCAGAGGATAAGTTAGAAGGGCTGAGTCAAGTGCTAACGTTCCTAGACTTAGCAGCTGACATTCATTTTAAGGACTTTCAAAGTCCTGGTACACAAAGTGGAGCAACTCAGACTTACAATTCAAAATTTCTTGGGCTCATAAGGCTCACACAGGAGACATCATGTAGCTTCATGGTTATCTGCATTTTTCCTAAAGGAATGTTGTACTGTACAGGATTTTTCTTCAATCCATCTATAATTTTCTCAAAGGGAAAAAACCCAGACATTATAGGATACACCTAATGTACAGTGTCAATGATAACTTTTGCCTGTGGTTCACATTTTTGAACCATTCTAATAGAGTGTTTATTTGGCAATCACATTGGGTCTCTTCCAGTGGCCATGACCTTTTCACAAATGCAGTGAGGGGTCTGTATTGGTGGATATTTTCAGGATATTTGATTAGTCACAAAATGGCCTAAATCTTAATCTGTAGAAAGGAAGAAGACATTACCTTCCTGGATATTTTGCCTATATGGGTTGTGGTTGCTTAACTGCAGAATTTCTTTCTTTCTTTCTTTCTTTCTGTTTGGATAATCTCACTGTAGTCCATGCCCTCAACAAATGCTCTTCCAAGTCCAAATGGGTCCACTCTGTCATTCGACTGCTAATTTTATTGACCTTGCAAATTAACTTTATAGCATCCATGTACCTGATGGTGATACTGCAATAGCTGAGAGCCTTTCCCATTTTCAGTCCACCAAGTTTTGTTAACTGGCCAGGGATGCTGTGCGGACAGGAACCTCCATACCCTCTGAAGTCTAGTTAATTGGAAGAAGGATAGATGGATTTTTAGTAGCAAATTCTTGTGCTCAGAGTACAAGAAAGGCTTATTCATCAAACCTTCAAGGGCTTTTATACATTAGTATCCCTGAGTCATAGATCTTGGGGCTTGCCTTTGCTCATTCAATTCTTGGTGTACACATGCTGCAGAAGTGATTCCCCTAGTATCCTCTGTATACATTTAGCAGCCATAGGCTGGTTAGCACATTTCCTGGGACTTGAGGAATACTCTGTCCATTGGATGGCAAGCAGAATTCTTAAATGTTAGGAAAATACCAAAGGTGCCTCAAAGGACCCCAGGAAACTGATAAGGTGCCATCTCCTTGCCATTATTGCCATGGACTTGTATCTATCATCTGTTGATCCTTATACCTTCACTGTTTGTTCAGATTCTTCACAGGCCTTAATGCTAGGACTTTTCATGTTAGTGAGTTGTTAAACTCTTTATGCTGGAAGGACCTGGTGATTCACAGAAATTTTATTTTTGTTCTGGGTATGGAAATCCAAAATAGACCAGACAAACAAGGGGCATCAAGCTGTTGGTTTATCTTTTTGCACAATATCACCCCTAGAGCTATGCAAGTAGGCCCTGCATTCACTTGACCATTCAAGTTATCAGACACTGATGCAATATTAGTTAAGGCTCTTTCACATCAGGACATAGATCTTCATGGGTATTCTACTCACTCCTTTAGGATAGGGCATACATCTGAGCTAACTTTGGAAGGTCATTCCACCAAGGTACTGAAAAGAATGGGTAGGTGATTGTCTGATATCTTTGTATTCGGTATTAGGTAATAACACTATGACTGTGTGATACAGAGGTGTTACAGACAGGAAACTTATCTAGATCCTGCAAAATTCCTTCATCAAGTGAGCAGCCCTTCAAGCCTTGTCTTTCCCTGTGGGGCACATCAGGATGTTTGTGAATAATAACTGGTTAGTGCAGTGTTTTGGTTTGTTCGGAATGTCTTGGTTCCACTTTGTGAGGTTTGGTGGCAGCTGTTAACACATGAAAGGTTACCCAGGGTACTGGTTGTTCACCTTCAGGAAACAATTTGACCTTAGTCTCCAAAATAATTCTTTTAGCCAGAATCCTGTCAGATCTTCACAGGCTTCATTGCATGTACCCTGATTTAGTCTTGCTTTGGTCTACAGTTGTGCCATGACTACAATATAGAGGAGCCAGAAAGAACAGAGTTATCAAAATTTTCAGACATTTTATTAACCACAGAGTAGTTCAGGTGGCCATCCAAGTTGGGTTCCAAGTGATCGAATGTAAGGATCTGGACAAACGAGACATAAACATTTATAGACATGATGGGCTGCACTTGAACAACCTCAGCTTCAACTTGTTTAAATTGGACATTACATTGGCTTTTGAAAAATTCTTTGAAGGGTGGTCCTTCCATTCTGTTGCCCGAGGAATTTTAGTCACCCCAGGTAGGTCTTTGAGGAGGCATGACCTGGATCCATGCCGGTTTGGTGGCTGCCTTGTGACTTTCATCTCTTGTTTGCCCCCCAGGTTGCAATTCATGGCCTCATCATTTTGACAGGTTGGTTTCAGTACTAAGTTCTGACTATGGCAAGCAGTGCTTGGAGTGGGAGGCAAGCCCTAAGGGTCTTTATAAGGTCTGAGGCAGCTTGGGTTATGCACCTAGACCTTAAATATTAGCTGGAATGGGCTTGGTTACACCAACTGGTATAAAGATACAGTATAGCTTACTGCCTGTGTTATGATATGGTTAATATGCTGACTTGTTGTGGCATCAGTAATGTTGTTTATTTTAAAACAATAAACAATCACAATGTCATATTTGGTGCCTTCATTAACTCAGCTTAGAGGACAATGATGGCTTACTTGTAAGCTCAGTTGTCCTTGAGTTGATCAAGGTGGAGCAAGAATTCCCTTGCGGCTGCTTAAGAGTGAGTTACTTGAGCAGCTTCACGTTTTTTTTTTATTAGTGGCTCAGAGGTTCCCACCCACACACACTTAGTCCATGTTTATCACAGGTCATCCACCTTGCAGCTTTCCTCCTTATTTTCTCCCCAGTTGTGTTTAAGTGGCCTCTTCATTCTGGGCAAGTTGGTTTCAGTATAATGTCTTTGCTATGGCAAGCTGTGCTTGGTCTGGGAGGCAAGCCCTAAGGGTCTTTACAAGCAGGTCCAAGGCAGCTTAGGTTATGCACCCAGACCTTAAAGTTTAGCCAGATCAGTGTACATAAATTGGCATATGAATCTAGGTTACTGACCGTTACGATGTGATTAATTTGTTGGTCTGTTGTGGAATCAGTAATGTGTCTATTTTAAAACAATACATGGTCATATCATCATATTTGGTGTCTTCATTGACTCAGCTTAGAGGACAAACTATAAAAAAGATAAAATGCTTATTGTAAGTAAATGTTTATTACTGTTTATTGTTCCGCCAAGAACCTGGGTCATAACTGAAATGGGTCAGTATGTACAAGTGGCCAACCAACTCAAAGTTCAAGAACCTATGCCCCAACATCTTTATTTAATACCCAAGACACATAAGGATTTAAATAACCCTCCTGGGAGACCAATAGTGTCAGGTCATGGGTCTTTAACTGAGCCCTTATCTGCTTTTCTAACCGAATATCTCAAACCATTATTGTCCATGGTAAGATCCCGGATTTAAGACACTACACAATTCCTGAACATTATTGAAGATTCCCAATTGGAGGAAAATTGGCTTTTGTGCACGTTAGACGTAACATCACTATATACAAGCATCCCACATCAAGCTGGCATTCTGGCTGTAACATATTGGCTAACAGAATCAAAATTATATCCAACAGGATTTAATAATTTTCTTATTCAACTAACTAAGTTTGTTTTACAAAAAAAATCTTCTATTTCGAAGGGATTCCCTATTGGTAAATTAAGGGCACAGCAATGGGAGCTTCCTTTGCTCCCATTTATGCCGATCTTTTCATGGGATATTTTGAATTGCATTTCATTTATGACAGTGAACGAAACATCTATTTGGAATATATGGACATATGGCGGAGGTATTTAGATGACTGCTGGTTGGTGTGGCGGGGTAGTAAGGATGTTCTTACCAAGTTCGTGGCATATCTTAACAAAAACCCATTTGATATAGAATTTACGATTAATATTGGATACACAGAAATTGTGTTCTTGGATGTTTTAGTTAACAGACTTGCGGATCATACTCTATCGACAACAATACATCGAAAGTTTCCGCAGTACAACACGATTCTGCATGCAACAAGTTCTCATCCCCGCCACATTATTACCAATATTCCTAAATCACAATACATGCGCCTCAAAAGGATTTGTTCATCTAATACGGAATATTCCAAAAGAACAACTGAATTAACCGCCAGATTTGTGGACAGAGGATATAACATAAATCAACTCAACCAAACAGCTGCACAAATTGACAAAAAAAGTCGTTATGATTTGCTTAAATATAATAGATCTACAGAAGGGCTTCAGTTAGCCAAGCAACCGATCAGGCTGGTCACTACGTATGGTAATAACACCAAATGGTTCAGACAAATTGTCGACAAGCATTGGAGTACATTACGTCCAACTCATTTCTTTGAGATATTCTCCCTGAAAGTTGTTCATTTTCCTATCGGAGAGGTCGGACTATCCAGTCCAATTTTGCACATTACAAATGTCATATTCCTGGTATCAAACATCAGACTACATTGTTTGGGAATACACTTGTTGGTTGTTACCCATGTGGACACTGCAGTTTGTGCCAACATATCTGGAAAACTAAAGAATTTACCAGCAAAAATACATCCAAGATTTTTAATATAAAAACCTTTGGCAACTGCAGTTCAGATTGGGTGATATATTTGGCTCAATGCTCGTGTTCTGCTTTCTATGTAGGCCAGACGTCTAGGCCAATGAGGATTAGAATCAGCAAACACCTCAGTTCCATCAGAAATAGGCGGATAACCAATGCCTTATACAAACACACTAAACAACACACCACAGCTTCATTTCAGTTTATCATTATTGACAGAATACAATTACATAGAAACTTCAAAATGGGGTGGCACACCAAACTTAATAACATGGAACAAAGATGGATCACCACACTTGGGGCCCTCTTTAAACCTGGACTTAATGAATATCATGTACATGAAGGATAAATGCTAGGTATGCCACATCCATACTAGAACCATATTGAGTTAGTCCGTTATTCAATCCTAGACATATCAGACAACTACTCTATTCTTTATAATAATCCAAACAACATTTCCTGGTATCCAACTATTTTTCAGAATAGATACATAACTGTCAGTTAGGACATACACCCAATATTCTCAATCTACTATAAATAATAATATGCTTTTCTAAAATATAATCTACATTATGCATATTATTATCAGACACCCTCTACTTATTACTATAATTGATTTGGGTGTTAGGAATTTGTTATATAAGTATCACTTCAGTGTTGCTTGAAACAGATCTCACAACGCTAATGATTATAATTTGAATGTTTATTTATTAACCAATATTTGTATTATACATTATTTGTATAAATATGTCATTTGTGGTGAATCTATTTGTTTAAGATTGTCATTTAATTTACCAGTGTAATATGATTTGTTAGTAGCAGGAATCACCAAATGAATATGGATTATACCACTTTAAGAAGTGAGTATAAATTAAGTAGCTGGATGCATCATGGTTTGAATTTGCATTTCTTGGATAAGTCACATTGAGAAAGGCTGTGATAGCTGAAACCGGTTTGTGCACCTAAATTAGGTTGTTTATACAATCCTAATAAAATTATTTTTATCTGCTGCCTTTGAGTGCTGGTCTCTTCATTTTGGATTCATTGTCGTGGTTTGGACCGAGCACCATCAGTCCCACGTGCGTGCCTCGTTTGGTTTGGTCAGTATGTACCAGAACCATCAGATCCCCGAAATGTATTTATTTTTTTTTAATAAGACAATCCCTGTGCTGATGTGTTGCAGAGAAATCAGTATGTCTAAAGCAAGTATTACCTTTTATTTTCAACCTGCTTAAACATTTGATGATAACCTGATAATCTGTAAGTACTGACTGGCTCTTTCATAATTTTCTGCAGTAGTTTCTGAAGGCCTATAGAATTGTCTTTGTGGATAAGCCTGACTTTTCTCTGTATGGAGGCAATATGCGTGAAGACAAATTTACTTTCATCAGTCACCGTATAATAATGTTTCAGTATTCTCCTCTATGATGCTATATCATTTTAAAGAGAAAATCTTTTAGTCAGCTAATGCACTGAACACTGTTTTTTTTTTACTTTGCCACATCAGTAAAATATAATGATACCACTCAAATAGTAAAATTGTTATATCATGATTTTTTGTTTAAAGTGTGCCATTTCCTTATCTCCCCTAATCCTTTAATGGTCTTCTCTGCTAGAAGTGTAGACATGCAGCCTCTTTTGCTTCTTTGCCAAGACTGCGGCCAAGTATTTATTATCATTTTTATAAAGCCAGTCTTTTTAAAGAATCAGCATACTTTTCACTGTACATTTTAGCAGAATCCAGTGAATACATGTACATTCACTAAAAATGAGGTTTGGAGCAGACCATTTTGTCCAGGGACATCTTCAATGATGAGGATTAGTTAGAGTTGCAGGATGTGGGAGGATAGGGGTAGGATAGGGTTAAATAGGAATGGATGAGGTTTGGGAGGAAATGAAGTAGGGTTAGGGAGGGGTTTAAAGGATGTTGGGCAAGTGTAACTGGATTAGGAGTCACATTTTGGCGTGAACTTGCTAAGGCAAGTTTATGTCCGAGACGACCTAGGGTTCCTGAAGGACAAGTGGACAAGGGACAGTCCCTCTTTGGGCAGTTGCATCCTGCAAAAAAATTGAAAAAATGGCAAATGTCCTGCGATTTTAGGGCAAAAATATTTCCTATATTTTCTTTAATACTTGCACAAAACAGTTATTTTGTATCTGAAACACCTAAATGTTATAAGGAACAGAATAAGCAGCTTAAATGCTACAAGAATAAGCTTTTATTTTGGCAAAAAAGTGAAGTTATGTCCTTTGTACTGGGCGTGGGTATGTTTTGCCCTGTAAAATCTGATGTTTCTACAAAAAATGTCCCACTTTGGGCATTTGAAAAGATGGCAACCCTATTCCTGGTTGGTGACAGGTGGTTTGTATATTTAGTGGAGCAGATATACATACGGAGCCTAGGTAACCTATATGGATTTTTTTTTTAGTTGGCCCTATAACTAGAGAGATGAGGCCTTTCCAGAGGAGTATACTCAATGCGCGATCTCAGTGGGGGAGTGGGTGGTTGCCTGACAGGAGAAAGTTTTTTGTAATTTCAGGCTATAATAATTAAAAAAAAAAAGTGGGCTTTGTGTCCGACAAGAAAGCTAGGTGGGCTCTGGTTACCAGGAAAACTTGCGAGCTACAGAAATTGATAGCCTTTCTCCTTTGCTGGTTATGTTAATCTATGTTCTTAGTCATTTCGATAGTTATACTTCCCCCTTTTCTCATGTGCAGGTACGAATGTTGTGTCTTTCTTGATATGGGTGTATGTCAGTGGGGGTCGGTGGGCTGGAGGGAGACGCAATAGCTATTTCACAGGCTTTTGAGTTATGAGGGGAAGAGATTGCGAGTCTAATGTAGCACATGATGAAAGATGTCGATTTAGATATGCATTCAACAATCAGTTTATTAACATCGTTAATGGTTGGGCAAGATGATATTTATGATGGTTCCATATTTCACAGAAGTCTGGTGTGCTGGTAATAACAGAGAGACTGTTTTACCTTCATTGTGTTTTTGCCAGCTTGGGTGCTTCGTGCTGCTTGGCTCGTTGCCTGGTGGTTGGTCTCCACTTGTTTCTTGGCCCCCGATGGCATTCTGGAGGTTTTTCATGGTGTGTCACTGGGGGCATGTGTGGTGTGGCATCGGCAGTTCAAGGGAAGAAAGGAAAAAGAAAAGAAATGGGAAGAATGGGGGGGGGGCGGTGGTGGTAATGGGGAGGTGTCAGTTGGTGAGGTTGCCTAGGTGGTATTTGGGTTGCATGCTACAGGGGTGGACATTCTTGGATGGTGGATGGGAAGTTTGGTGTGGGTGGTGTGTCTTTGTCTCTTGGTGGTGTTCAGCGGGATTGTTTGTTTCGTGTTGCGACTTGTTGAGTTGGGCAGGGCATTGAACAGCGGGAGCAGCATTTTGTTGAGACAAATAGAGTGCTCGGAAAGCGGTATGTGCTTTCATCTTGACTTGTTTGGACTTTTGGAGTTGTTGGCTGTGGCATGGTTTTGGCATCTTGTAGGGGAAAGAGATGATGAAGAATTGAGAGGGTTCAGCAGGGCAGATAGCAACTGGGAAAAAAACCTAATAGTCTGAAATAAGTAATACTGTTAATAACTGACTGAAGTAGGTACATGATAATGGGTAAGATTATGGGGTCTGGCAACTTCCTGTCTTAGCTTAGACAAAACAAATATTCTGAGTTAAAAACGTAGAAAAAGAACTAGTTCTGATGTTAACACATTAATATTACTGAACTTTTTTATTAGGGCTACAGACTAAAAAAAAAAAGTATGAAATGATAACCAACACAAGATTGTCATATGTCTCCCAAGAGTTACAGATTAATGAACCAAATATAAAGACATTTTTGATCATGCATATATGAATGATGAGAAAAGTGAAGGTGTCTATACTGTAGCAAGTGGCATCACATACTTAATTGAACTAATACCAGCATGTATGTCTGATCCAATCTGTGTATTTTGCACATGGGGTGATATCACAAGTGAAAAAAAACACAGGATTGACATGATCAGAAGAATTACCTACGCAATCAAATAATTTACTTTGAGAGGATCGATATATATCATTTGCTCTGTTTCTGAAGAAAGTCCACATGCATTATCTAAGACATTCATTTCAGTAAAGTAGGTAAAATAATGTTTACAATAGATTTTCTGACTGGAATAAACATTTTTCTAAGAGTGAATTTACATCATGGTCAACATATCCTAGTTATAAGGACTTCAAATGTATTGTTAACAGACATTAGGAGTTTATTTTAAATAAAGCAATGTTGAGGCTGAATCAGTTAAAATCAAACAAAGCTGACATTGCAGTTATTACAGAGACATGACAAAGACAGCTAGGTGCAAACCAATGTTTGACAGATATTAGGCTTATTTCAGTAACAGAAGTAACATTTTAAGATCTCAATATACAATAGCCAGGCTGCCAGATGGACAGACTTTACCTTACATTACAATTATGACATAGATATTACAAACTGAAATAATAGGATGACATAGGCTCAAAATAGGGAAATATTTTAAATATTGCTCTTATATACTGTGATGTTATGAAGTAGTGCCATCTGTGCCAGGGAGAGTAGGGCAGTATATGTGTACATATGCCAGAATTCCTAGCTGGAATTTTGAAGAATTTTATGTTCTGTGACCATCACACTGATTTGTTCAGATGTTTGAGTTAAAAATACATTTGTAAAGTTATTTGTGGTTATATGCAAAAGTATTCCCTGGTAAAGATGATAAGTTATTTGATTTATATTTAACATTTAAATGAACTACCCCCTGCTCTTTTGATAAGTCATATAGGATCTTTAACATTCAGCATGCTACCATCAACTGAAACAGATGCAACATCCACATATTACATCATTCCATGCACAATACCCCTATATCCAAACTAAACTTTGAACCCAAACACCTGATTTGGAAGTAGAATTCTCTTCCTTCTGATCTGCAAAGAATCATATTTGAGTGTGCTGTTTTCTGACCCACTGACACTAATAAAGCATTGTGACAGGGCAACAAGTATGCTGTTAACTGTAGCAGCTACGGTGTGCATTGTGTCCATTTATTCCACATTACATGTTTAGTGTGCCTCATTTGGAGATGGAAGGTTAAGAGCTAGGCAGATGGCTTTACAATATAAGTTAACTTCGGTTATACATGGCACTAATGGATGTGGTCTAGAATCACAAGATTAGCTGGGTTGTGGATATTGATAGATCCCCTTCATGTGTGGGGTTAAGTTTAACATATTTGACTAGTAGTTAAATTTATCTTGGGCATTTGCTAGGGTCATTGGAAACATAGCTTCAGTTATGGCTGCTTTGTCATAGATGTGAGTGGCGGTGGTACATTCCTTCCAGTGTTGGTGGGATAGGTTGTCCTTGAAGATGTCTTGGAATGGGGGTTATGTATTTTGGATGATTTGCATGTGTTTTCTTTCTTGCACATGGGGTCTTGGAATGCTGCGGCTGTAATTTGGAATAGGTGGGTATAAGATGGAGCCTTTTCTTTACATTTTAGAGGGTTTACTCTTCTCCTTTTCTTTGTAGATGGTGTGTGCCGAGTACCAGTGGTGGCGATACATTGTGAATTTGCAGATGATGGAAGCAGTGGCGTGCGAGGAGATTACACATGGGAAGCACAAGTGGGCAACAGTTACTGATGGAAGTAAGTGGATTTTACAGTTGTTGAGTTTTGGTAGAGGATTTACACTGTTAGTCAGAGAAGGATAGGCATTTCAGTTTTCAATCTCAGAGTTAATTGGTTTTACAATTTGTTCTATTACCCATTCAGTATGTTGATTAATGTTGGAAGTTGTCCCTCTTTTGGGCATTTGCATTCAATAGTAAAAGGGAGCGACAGCCATAGGTAAGAGTTGGGTGGTGCACAGGAAGGCCGGAGATGGACATGTGCTGAGTGATCAGTGGTTAGCATCCTGATTAAATGCCTTTGAAAGGTAATGGATGCTTTATGTGGATTTTGATGGTTGGACTAGTGTATAATGGAATTGGGGATTTTGTTGCTTGAGTGGTGCATACAGGGTTATGTAAGGAGGTATGTTTGGGTGAAGGTAAGGTAGGACTAGGGGTGTGATAGTGCAGGTACCAGTGGCTGTTGTCATTGATGGAATGGTGCATAAATGTGCTTGATTGGGGGAGTGTAATATAAACAGTCGCTGTCCTGGAGGAAATAGTTAAAGGTAGTTGATGTTGAGGGGCTGGACATTCAGTTTGTTGGAGATGTGTACAAAGGGGTCTCAGGGAATTTTATTTTATTTGCTGTTTAGCAAGATATGTCGAACTTGGTGTGATTTGGGTAGTGTATTGACAAGTAACGGAGTAGGTTGGGGCCTGCATATGGCAGGATCACGGATCTGTTATGCAGGGATTCTACAGGTGTGGTGAATGCGCAGTAATTAAAGGCATAGGAAGTCACTAGGTTACTGGTGGTAGGGCCCTTAAAGTCAGTTTATCTATATCCATTTTAATTATGGTTATTATGCACTTGTATTTGGAGGTAAGGTATTCTGCTGGGGGAGGATGGGTTGATGTCTGGTAGATGGTATGTTAATAAGTAGGGGGGTTGTACTCATTAAGGCATTTCAAGGTTGGTGCAGCTGGGTAGTGTAAGGTCAAGGAAGGATAAGGTATGTTGAGGGCAAGTTATAGTGGGGTTTGATATTTGCTTAGGGGTAGTTTTGGGTTCTTACTGGTATGAGGAGTGGCACCAATTTCAGGAGTTGGGGTAGCTACTAGGTTAATGGCTCTAAGGTTTTGATGAACTAGACAGCCTCAGGTAAGTAATATTCATTAATCCAGAGTGCATTCCATGTTGCTCTTACTCTAGAGGGGCATGAGTGATTGTTGCTCGTGTCCAAAGGAATATAGGTAGACCTGTGGGGGGGGGGGGATTTACACTTCAGGTTTGGTAAAAGGATATAATAGCATGGCTATGGTTGTTTTTTTTTTTCTTATTTGCTTTAATTATGGTTAACAATGTTGTTGGGAACTAATTGGTTGGGAAAAGAGTGGTATATTATTTATAAAATAGGCCCCTTTGTAATGCAATCATTTGTTTTATTGCGCATGGGTATTAGTTGTATCGTGAATCTGTCAGGTGTGGAGGAAATCTTGTGGGTATTTTTGTTAGCGCATCTTAAGTTTCATTGGTGTTTTGTATGCGATAGTAAATGCATTTTAAGCAGTTGATGAAGGAGATATGCCAGTGGTGGTGCATATTGTCATTAAGAAGTTGGGGATTATGTGTGGATGAAATATTTACAGTTTTTCTTTTACAGGTAGGTGGAAGGAAGGTGGCTTTGACAGGCAAGAGAGAGGGTCAAGGTTGATGTTGGTTGATGGAGTAGTGTGAAAAGAGGTCATGGTCTTCCAGCAAGGCAGTCACATATGGAATTGTTATATTTTCTTCCCAATAGTTACAACATAATGGTTTGTTTGTTTGTTTTGGGTGGAGAGCAACAGGAGTGGAAGAAGAAGAAGACAAAAAAAAGAGGATATTGTACCTACTTTAAAGAGGTCTCATTGGAATGATGGTATGCAATGGGGTTTAATAACAAGATAGTATGGTTTGTTTTGTTGAGTTGCTAGAATGCCATGATGGCTGTTGAGCTGTTTTATTGCTTATAAGGGATAGTTAGTATGATGGCGGGATTGGTAGACAACGGGATTTGATCATACTATTTTGGTTATTTTAAGCAATGAAACGTGGTTGGGGTTAGGCATTATGGTTTGTTCTTGTTTCTGTGTGGTTTCAGATGACAGTGGGCTTTGTGTTGGTTGTCCAGTTGAAGTGTAATGATGAGGGAGTCATTAGAATTGTTATTACTTTGGCATTAAGGAGAGCTCATTTGGTTATTACTGGATTGGGTAGTAAATGGGGTTGCAATCTGGTATGATGCCATGTAGTTGACTCTGCGTGGTTTTTATAATGCCCTTGAAGTCTTTGTGGAGCTGCCATTGGTCATGAAGTAAGGATTATTTAGTTCATGTGCAGTGGGTATGCTAGGTTATCTTAGAATAGGTGAAGGGTCAGTGTTTTGTTTTCAGCAGTTTTGGTAACTGATTATTTTTCTTATGTGATAGGGTTTTAGGAGTTAACTATATCCACCTTGGTTAGTGGGGACGGGGTACACCGAATGATGTTTGGCCGGATGCCTTAATGGTGTTTAGATTGCTGGAAGTGTGCTGCAGAGAGAGGGAACAGCCTGGTAAAGCTGGTGGGCAGAGATGAGGGGCAGGATTGCCCTCATCCGTTTCCCCTCTGGTGCTGGATAGTCAATTCAGTAAGTTGGAAAGGAAAGTGAGTGGTTACGCAGTTTGAAAAAGTACATAAGTAAGCAGAGGAAGCTGCTTGTATGGTTGACGGTATAATGCAATAAATGGTAATGAAAGTGAGCAGTTACGCTGCTTGATAAGTATTGATAAATAGTAACGGAAGTGAGCGGGTACGGCTGCTTCATAAGTAGGTGAGTGGAGGTATGGACGCTGCTTACTGATCAGGATGAGCAGGTTTATGCTGTCCTAAAATAATGTTACATGGATGTTATTTCATCTGTATCATGTTTGGTTGAAATGAATGAATATTGAGTAACATTTATGTTTATGTAAATTTAATAAAGGTCATCAAATGTCATTCGGTGTAATGTGTTTCTTGAAGGGGACCGGGACAAATGAGGTGTGGAACAGGCCATTTTGTCCAGGGACATCTTCAAGGTGGGGAGTTAGTTAGAGTTGCAATATTTGGGAGAATAAGGGTAGGATAGGGTTAAATAGGAATGGATGAGGTTTGGGAGGAAATGTGGGAGGGGCAGGGAGGGGCTTAAAGGATGATAGGCAAGTGTAACTGGATTAGGAGTCACATTTTGGCATGAACTTGCTACCTGCTTTCCCTCCCTCTTTTTATTAGTCGAAATGTGGTTATGTTTAGTTTGGACAGGGCAAAGAAGAGGGGCAGGCTTGCCCTCTTCTGTACCCTCTCTGATGCTGGATGGTCAATTTAATAAGTTGGAAAAGGAAAGTGAGTGGTTACGCTGCTTGACAAGTATATAAGTAAGCGGAGGAAGCTGCTTATTTGGTTGATGGTATAATGCAATAAATGGTAATGAAAGTGAACGGTTACGCTGCCTGATAAGTATGTAAGCAAGCGGGTGAAGCTGCTTATTGATTGATGTTATAATGCAATAAATGGTAATGAAAGTGAGCAGTTACGCTGCTTGATAAGTACCGATAAATGGTAACGGAAGTGAGCGGGTACGGCTGCTTCATAAGTAGGTGAGTGGAGGCATGGACGCTGCTTACTGATCAGGATGAGCAGGTTTATGCTGTCCTAAAATAATGTTACATGGATGTTATTTCATCTGTATCATGTTTGGTTGAAATGAATGAATATTGAGTAACATTTATGTTTATAGAAATTTAATAAAGGTCGTCAAATGTCATTCGGTGTAATGTGTTTCTTGAAGGGGACCGGGACAAACAGGGGCTTTTACAAACAGACCTTACTATGGCTGCAGTCTTTTGACATTCATATCTTGTGTACCATTGTATGTAAATGCAGTATTTGGAAAAATGTGTGAAATATATTGTCCATACAGGATTTTTTTTTGTAACACAATGATTTACTCAAGCTTGCAAAACTCAATTCAGGTTTTTAGACATGGCTAAAAGCTTAAGTTTCAGTTCATTGCTAGCATATTTTGCAGCAAAAATCATAAACATCAACTCCTGATATATTGTCCCATTCTTTAAAATCCAAAAGGAGATCCACAAAGTGGACACTTTCTCTCAGATGACAAGAGGGAAAAACTCCAGAGAAAAGGATGGTGGTTTTTTTTTTTTTTTTTACTGGGCAAGCTTCAGCTGTGTTCTCTCTGCACTTATTATGACCCCACAGATAAAGGGATGCACCAAAGTTTGAAGAGTACAAAAACAAATTATGGGTAATATAAGGGACATGTATAAATTGAATATTTCTTTTAGTGTTTCTTTTTAAAAAATCATTTAGATTAGCAGGGATACTACAATGGAGTGGTTAAGTTAATACAAGTAAATTCAGTTTATAAATGAGAACACATACTGAATCTGGTTGCATCTTAATGCTCTAAGTGTTTATGTAAGACCCAAATGCATTTGGCAAGATCAGAACATCATCTTTCAGTAGAAAAGGACCAGAAGTCAAATAACTTTTTTTACTCAGCAATTTGGCTTGCAAGTCTCATTTTATTTACAAGCTAAAATAGTTGCTATTCCAGCTTCCAGCATCTCAGCCCATTATTTATTTTGACTCACAGAGCATATATTAGAAAGAGTTAATCCTATATTATGACAGTATGACACAGGAAAGGCATATTTCTGTAAATAATGTTCCAAAATGCTTGTAAATTGATTAGCGCCCTTCAACCATATTTATACAGAATGAATTTATTTACATTATACATAACTGCTTTAAAATCTCAGCAAAGAACTACATTTTGAGTACAAAAAAACATTTTCAAATGTTTCCTATTATCTCTGAGATTAATCATGTATAGAACAACTTAAAAGACTACTGCATAGGAGCATAATGTCAGATAAAATGTTGTAGAATTTTGTTCACCTGTCTAAAGCTACTTTTTTGTGAGGGGAAAACTAGCTAAACCTAAAATAGATACAAGTGATAATAAACTCAGTCATGTTTCTACTTATAATTAACCCAAACTACAATAAGAAAGGCCAGAAGAAAGACAAGGTTAATGTCTAATGATGTCAGTCTGTTGCTTGCTGTACTGAAAAGAAAACAGTAGACAAGGTTGTTGGGTTGTTTTTTTAATAAATAATGAGAGGGAACATTTTTTGCCACACTTCATCAACCTGTGAATATTACACCGAGTTCCTGGAACCCCAAATTACATTCAATTGAGATGAAAAGATAGCAAGACAGAGTAGTAGGGAATAAGTGCAATTTCAGACCATTCTGTGATTGACTACCAGTTTTGATGTTACACTAAGGATGAATGTTCATCAGTGACTGCATTTTTATCATATATACATGAGTATTAGCTGTTTAATTTTACAACAGAATTCCACTATGCATCTATTTATTCTTGCATAATCCATTTATGCGCAACCTTCTTTTGACATATTTGATAATTCTTTGTATAGTAATGCAATTGAGAATAGTGCTCTGTAGCATATGGTAATGCATTTACCTTTCAACCCCTTTTCTAAAAAAAGCAGATTTACATTCCATTTTGTGGGAATACAACAGATTCTGCTATGAAAGTCAGTTCTCACAATCCCATGGATCGAAGACAGCAAAAACATAATGCCCAAAACACAAATCTTCAGTGCTGGCATTATTATGCACATTCAAAAGCCATTGACTGACAAACCTATGTCAGTTTAAACAAAACTGACCCACAGATAAATAAATATAATTCTTAGATCTACTGATGAAGTGTACAAAGCAGGCACTATGTCTTAATCAGGGATCATGTATAAATGTCAGTACACTTTGTATTTCATTTCAATACTGCCAATGCCATTTAATAATGGAGTGGGGGGTACCAGTAGGAGTGCAAAGCAGATGCATTAAATAGGATTCATCTGTGTTTCTTACATCAGTATACAATATAATGACATCAACCAAAAAGGCTCTTGTCATAGTCCCATAAAATATTAAATCTTATGGGAAAAATGCAATATATTTGTGATAAACTGTTATGTGCACTGTGTGTGGCAGTTAAAACGAATGCTTATTATAATGATTGTGTAATAAGCTGATATAAACTGCTATGAGTACTTCTGTTTTGCTACATTTAGGTAGAGATTGTTTTACTTCTAAAAGCTAGCTCACTAAGATTGCTCCAATCACATTTTTGCAAAAACTGTCTATAATTAGGTCCTCTTTACACTGCCTTCTTTATTGTAAAGTAAGTATTTTGATTAAAAATACATGAAATATAAATGTACATCTGTCTGAAAGTCTTAGCTCTTGATTAGATATTAACTCATTTCCTCCAATAGAACATTTCTGAGTTTGCATTCTGCTTCCAATGAGTGTCTTGGGGCTTTAAAAAAAATGAAGTTGCCTCACAGGTCAGATCATTTCTCATATCTCTAAAACCATGAGGTATATGAAGACTAAATGCTATCCTATTCATCTCAAATGAATCTTTACTGTGGTAGCATTAACTTGATTCTAGGTATTGAACTGCATTTTCAAAGTCACAATAAATATAGTAAATATTCATTTTTTGCAATGTTCTATAAACAGTTCATGGTATCTCAGTAACAACGTAAGCAACATGCACTAACTCCCAGCAGCATTTTCTTCATACAGGTGTGAGCTTTTATGTAAGTTTAAGCACCTCTGTCTGTGCCAAATTATTCTTGAGAAATGTAAAGAAATATGAAAATGATTTAAGTACAAATAAATAGCATACAGTTAATATTCGGTATCTCTTTAGACACACTGGACAGAGGTCAAATATCAACACAGTTGTGTTTGCCACTGTGTAAGCTTTAAGCTAAAATCTTTTCCAACATATGGCCCATGGGCCAGGAACTGGCCCATCAGATGTCTCCATTTGGCACATGGACCTTCCTATTGTTTTAAACGTCAGACTTGTTTTCCAGAATATTGTGTTAAGTTTGTAGACAAAATGCCTGTAACACACAACAGCCATGGCTGTGGATAGTCGTTGATCAAGAAAGCTGAAAACAGGCAGGTCCGATGTTGCGTATGTTTTTTTTTTTTTTCTCCAGACATTTTAGCTTCGTTAAGAAAGCCATATTCATTCATTGATAAGAAGCAATCCATAAGCTCTTAAATCTGCAGTTTGAGCCACCACAAGAAGGAAAATCTCTGTCTCCAGATCCCGCCAACCCATTGCTGCCTAAATTCTGTTGATTTAATCAGGAATGTCCTGGCCTGCAAGTTAATGAGATCAGGTAGGTTAGCAGGTAAGGACACTGCCAGGGTAATGTTGCCATGGTTATCTAAATTATGCATCGTGTATGAAAAGCAACCATTCCAGAGCAGAAATAATCCCTGCTAATACTCTCTAATGGTTGTTACAAGTATTAAGCATGGCATGTAGAAAGCAAAAAGTTGACTCAGAAGGCAAGGTTTTAAAGAATCATGGATGTCTGACTACTTTATTATTGAACACACCAAATGACTTATATGTTTGATATGTCAGAAGGCTAACACTGTATACAAAGAGATCTATGTAAAGTGGGATTACCCAACAAAACACACAACCAGATGTGACATGCTTTGTGGAAGTGCATCACAGGACAAAAACCATTTATCAAGACAACAAGTAAAATATTATAATCTGCAGCAAAGTTCAGTTACCTAATATCTCAAGCCTTGGCTAAAAAGGGCAAGCCATTTTATGATTATGAGTTCATTAAAAAGTGCTTGGAAATATTTGCAAGCACTGCCTTCACAGATAAGAAGTTACTGGTTGCAAGCATTAGCCTATCACACCAGACTATGGGTTGAAGATTTGATCATTAGCAATCTCCAAGAAAAATCCAGTTAAGAGGCTAAACTGCTGTGGTTATTTAGCCTCTGCCTAGAAAAGAGCAATATTAGTGACGCAGCTCAGGTTGTATATCTGTGCATGCACTGACAAGAGTTTGAGGTAATAGAGGAACTGCTTGACCTTTGCCCTATAAAACACAACTGGAAAGAATGTTTTAATGACGTTTGTAAAGTTTTATTTCAATCTAACGTTTCTCAAGAAAGACTGTGCAGCTTAACAACTGATGGAGTTCCATTGATGACTGGGAAACACAATGGATTTGTTTCTGTTTTTTTTTTACGAAATCTCTAACAAAATAATGTCTTATAATTGCATATTATATAAAGAGCAGTTATGTGCAAAAACTTCGGACATAAAATGTGATGGCCCCTCTTTACCCAGAGCCAGTAATCAAGGAGCCCCAATCCTCACCACTGACAGCAATGAGAGGCAATCACTAAAAATAGGGATGGATTTACATAGTATTTCAAATGCAGCTCCCTGCATCCAACACAGTTTCCCTCAAGAGTACAGAGGGTACAGGCTCCACTGTGTCTGGACTCTCTGTCTCTCCAGATCCCAAACAAGATTCACCTTGGAGCACTGTGTCCTGGTTCCAAGTATCTGGCACACACACACACACACACACACACACACACACACACACACACAATTGCATATCTGATTTCACTCACACACACACACACACACACACACACACACACGCACACACACACACACACACACACATACACACACACACACACACACACACACACACCTGAGAAAGGCTGACACAGATCACTAGCTGTGCCCTTCTCTCCAAATTTAAGGGTAGCTGCCACCAGCCAAATACTCTAAGGCTCTTACAAGGGGTAACCAATTATACTGTGTCAAATTAATACTGATATGAATGGAGCAGTGTGACTGAAACAGTAAGGCTTTTCGGAGTGGCCATAGCACACAGGTACTCTCAAGATATTAAAAGTATTCGCTAAAGAACCATCCACAGTGAAAAGGTATAAAATATTTAATAGCAGGTAATAAAAATAGAAAACAGGAAAATACTTAATATTTAGTTACAATAAACATCAGCGTTTTCAGTCAAAGGAAATATAAAATAACACAATTGGATAGAATCTCACATGCAGAAAAAGAAATAATACTAAACAAATCTTGTGATACTTTTCCTAATTAAACTAAAGAAAAACTGTCCCTAGTTAACTCTCTGAATATTACAAGGCAAGATTTACTGCTGAGGTGCCTACTTCCACAAGGCAAGATGAGATACTCTACACACTGAACTAAACAACTAACGACTACTGAACAGAACTATGATAAATGACATACATCTTTTATATCAGGTTCTAAAAAAAAAACAAAAACAAACTGCTGCTGCCAGAGTTCCGTCCTTCAGTTGATTATAGAATTACAACACATCTAGTCACCTGACTTTTGCCACGGCTCACATTCAGAACTCTGTTAAGATTCTGTTGCAGCATTTTTTTAACATAAGCAACTTTTAAAAATACATTTTAATACAAGCATCTGTACAAATTAATGTGACAGTCAAATGACATAAGATTATTTGCAAAACGTCAGTCAGTCATGCTGACATATGAAACACATGCACTGTCTCATGTCTCCTGATACAGCTGACAATACCTCACAATGTCACATCAAGCATGTCATGGAAAAAGTTGTGTCCACAGTTAGTTTCATAAGGTCAAGAGGATTCAACCTTAAGCAGTTCCAATCCTTTTTACAGGAGTGTGAAGTTGAATTTGGGAATGTGATCTACTCTAGCCAAGTTTGTTGGGTTAGTAGAGTGGCCTCTTTCTCCAGATTCAGCAGTCTGATATATATAAAATATAAGTTAGGTGACAGATGACTACTTAGGGTCCTTATAGCATTATGGATTGAAAGTTGTATTACAGATAACTGGAGAATATGCATTCTGGTCCCTGTGTACATGTTAAAAATGAACATTAATAACTTTGGGTAGTACAGAGATATCAAACTCTTGCCACACTGAATGAAAGTGCTAGAGTTAATGATCATCACTAAATGATTATGCAGAGTAGCAGAAAGGTATACAGCGGATGAGCAATTCAGATTTTGATCAGGATGCAGTACCACTCACCTGATGTTTGCAGTGAGACAGATAGTGGAGAAGAAGTTACAGATGAGGAGAGATTCCTCTTAAGCATTCCTCAACCTGTTGAAAGCATATGAGAAGGCCCCAAGAAAAGTGATTTTGGTAGTCCTTTGATGGATCAAAGTCTCAGAAACATTGACAGTCCCAGAAACATTGGTAGAATAAGTGCAAGCTATGTCAAAGGACCCAGTGACATAACTACAAACAGTGTTTGGACTCACAAAGAGATTCCTGGTGCTAATGAGGGTGCACATACCTCTCAGTAATTCAAAGATTTGCAGAACATCCACATTTTATATTCATACTTTTGGGCTGTCCACATAAAATGTGTGTTTTTCTGGCAAATCATTGAGGATAGAAGTCATTAAATAATGACAGATGTTTGTGTGTCAGACTTCATAACCTTTAGAAAATAGAACTTAATGAAAAACATTCTATTTTAGCAACTTTCTAAACTTGTAATAACTATATTTAAAATCTGTCCCTGATTTGGGGGTTTTTGTTCCCTCATTATATTTAGCTATGTCAAGATGTGTTACACTAACAGGTTTAGAGGTTTGGAGCTGCAACAGACTACATTAGCAAACAAGTTGCAGGGACAGATCAACAAAGTTGCTGTATGCAAATAATGTGGGATCACATGCAGACTGAACAGGAACTTCAGCAAATGATAAGGGAATGAAAAGCAAAAGTGGGTTGTAAATGAGTACAGGCAAGACCGTAGCCATGGCAACCACCTGAGTTAATTAGAAAAAAGCTGAAACTTTAGATGGAAGAGAAAATATTGGAGCATGTTAACAGCTTTAAGTATCTGGGATGAAAACGTCTGAATGAGGAGGTCAAAGATAGAATTAAAGGAGCTGCAGGCAAATGACAGCATTATCAGGGATAGTAAGTAACAAAAGAATGCCAAAAAAGCTGTAAAGTAAGGTGTGCAAACAATTGGTAAGACAAGCAATTTTGCATTGTACAGAAATTTGAGCAGTAAATGCAGAGCTGTTGAAAAAGCTAGAGGTGATGGAGCTGAAGTGTCTGAGACAAGTGTCAGGATATACACTATGGGACAGATGAAGAAATTATAACATGCATGTAGAAGCTAAAGTAGCCACGGTGGTGCAGCGGTAGCATTGTCGCCAAACAGCAAGAGGTTTTCCCGTTCAATTCTCGGCTTGAGTGCCTTCTGTGTGGAGTCTGCATGTCCTCCCTGTGGTCGATGTGGTGTTCAAAAGACATGCGTGAATGGGCGTGCCTTCGTTAAAGGTTGGGCATCGGGCTTGCACCTCGACACTGTAAAAATTGACTGCCAATCATTAGCGGACCGGAGTTCTGCTGTGGTGACCCCTAACTGGGAAAAGCCAAAAGAAAACAAACATGTAGAAGCAAAAGTAGCTCTATTTGCAGAAAAGGTCAAATAAACCAGTTTACAGTGGCCTGGGCAAATGTGCAGGAAATGATGTGAGAATGATTTAAGACAGGCATGAAGAAGGTAAGAGGAAAGGAAACCATCCATAATAGAGATGGAAGGATTGTGTCAGAGAAGACCTGTGATAATTAAGCATGACTGCTAAAGAAGCTGGGAGAGTGGCTTTGAATTGATAGGGGAGGTAACAGTTGATGAGTGATCCCCAAGCATGATGAAGATGATGCCCTTGTCCAAGCCTACCGCACCTTTATCTGTGCAAATTTTTACTCCTTCATTCTTTCAGTATATTCAACACTGTCAGTCAAGAACTTTTATAAACAATCCTAAAGATCCCTAACATCCAGGCTTATTAATCTAAAAACTGACCTGCTTTGCATACCACATATTGGAGAATGACAATTTCAGAGGGCAGCAGTCAAGGTTCACTGATTGTACATAATCAGAGAAAATGTGTGTCCTTCATATTTTGCTAAGTGTGTACATTTCTTTTTATACCTCCACCCCCATTTCAGCTCTGTCTGACCATCATAGCTTAAGTGACCCAGTACTATCCCCTGGGGCTGGGATGAACTGTATAAAATTACACTGTTTTCCATTCCAACCATGGAAATACTAGCAAGCTTAATTCAAGTGAAGAAAATGAAAGAGTAATTCCCCAAACTCAGAGAAAATCAAGTCAAAATATGTATGGTTGTACTCTAACTTAATTTCAAATTCACCCTAGTGACCTGTGCACCTGACAAAAAGAAGCAAAAAAGCAGGAAGAAATGTTACTCTTTGTATCCCAAGACATTGTGTGCAATATGCACTAGAACCCAGAATACTGGGTTAGATCGCAGGTAAATCTGCTGTAACACACAGTGGCTACAGTTACAATAGTCATGTCTGAAGAAAGCTTTCCTATAGAAACCAGAAGGTGCTAAGTGCAACTACTCCTGAGTAAGAAAAGAAACTAAAAATAAACCAAAATGGCCCATGTACAAAAAGCACTTCTGCACTATACACTGTGTTGGTATTATGTATTAATTTACTTACTTTAGTCCTTTCCTGGCAGCTGCTATGACAGCCTTCACAACACTGGCCATAACCCCCTCCACAGGTGCAAGGTATTGTGGAGCACAGTCAGGAGATCACAGCTTTTCTCTGATACCAGCCTAGAAAATGGTGCAAATGGCTTTTGCCAGGACAAAATACACCTTGTGCACTGCATGGCCACCATCTACTTGCCTCCATAACTCTTTTGAGGAAGTTTACTGGATTACACAGGATCTAATCTTCACAAAGCTAAATTTTTAAGGGACAAGTCTAAGAAGATTCCAGACATCATAGTTTATAAGGTCAACTATAATACATTTTTTGTGTTACAGATGATGGTTGTAAGGTTGATCAGTGTATAAGTACCCAGGTCAGTTGTAAGGCCACCTTTATGGAGGGGCACCACCACTTCAGTGTAACACTCATTAGGGGAAGAAACAGTTTCTAAGCTTAGGTTAAGCAGTCTGAGCACTGTACATGCAAGGCCATATTTAACACTATTAATTAAGAAATCAGGATATTGTCATGTCAAATCAGGAAAGCATTTTTGGTTTATATTTAATTGTGAATCAAAGTCTTCTGCTTCTTAAATGAAGTTGTGCTTGAGAGCAAAAAAAAAGATAGTTGTCAGTAAACTAAAGGATGGTGGACATTTTGGAGTTTTTTCTTTAACGTCAATGTTGTCTTACACCACTTAAAGTAGAGTAGTTTAAAAGTTGACCTAGCTACAACTTTGAATAGTTTAAACATTAAATAAATAGATGCATGCAGAGGCAGTGAAATGAATTGCAGTCAAGTAAAAGAGCTAAAACAAGTTAAATTTAAAATTGCACGAGAAAGCAGCAAAAAGACAATTGGTGAAATTAGTGGGAAAGCACACATCGTAAGTTGTACAAGAGCTATGAATATAAACATGATCCAAGGATATGCCATACATAGGGTCAATGATTTATCTCACTATTTTGCCAGAGAAGAGACTGTATAGGAGATGTGAGGAAAAAGCAATCATTTTTTTTCAAGAATGCATAATGCCAGACATAATCTAAAAATGAAGGAATGCATGTGGTTAAATAGCCATTAGAATGCTTTTTCTGTGAGAGCAATAAAATACCAAAAATGTCAAGAATACAAGAACACGAAAGGGGAAATATGAAGCCAGATAATCAGTCAAGGTATCTGACTGAAAAGGCTCAAGCTAAATAATCAGAGAATAACCTCGTCCAGTCCTGCAGAAAACGTATGAGCACCAATAAAATCATCCAGCTGTAAGGATGCTAGGATGCCAGCTTGTTTGACATGCACAGGAGTTTTGTTCCAGTGGTGTGTTATGTATTCTATAATACATTTGTCTCTCCAGCACATTTTATTTATGTGGTAGTGGAGATTTGAGTGCCAAGTCCTGGTATCAGTGGTGCTATTTGAGAAGATCAAGGAGGATAGGGACCCTAAAGGTGCAGATTGCAAAACATGCCCCACAATGCAACAGCTTTTGAGAAACTGAGTAAAAGGATAACATGTCTCTTCTACTAGCAGAGGGCAGTTTAGGCCAACAATATATCTATGAGCCTTATGGACCTTTCCAGTTTCTTAATTTGTTTATTGAGCAGTTGCTCTCAATAATTGGTTTAAGTAGAGGGATGATAAACTTCTTTTGATCTGGATGATATACCTTTAGATTTGCTTTTAGATATTAGTTCTGCTGAAAAGAATGATTTGTTGCTACATGGTGGTTGAAGGAGAGTAAATTATCAAGCCAAATTGCAACATTCCTAACTATGTTATAATTTCTGAGTGGATATTGCCTATACTGTACATTGAGTAAGATTATTATTTGCCAAGTTTGACAAGGCAACACTTTTCTGTACTTACTTTTAGCTTTGTTTTCAATATGCCAGTTATTTATGAGATGGTTAGTTCCTACTTTAATGAAAGGACATCAGAAGGGCAATGCCAGTTTACAATAATGTATAAAATGTGTTAACCAAAGGTTCTGATGCCTGGTCTAGAGATCAGAGAAGCAGATGCCAAAAAGGAGGGGTCCCAGTACTGATTTCTCTGAAAAACTACTAATTTTCCTTCATACGTTCCAAGGAGTCACCTGCCAATTTAACTCTATGGGTTCTATCTTTCAACCAGTTGACTATCTTCCTCACTGCTATGGATCTGTTTTATAGCACTTGGCTTACTAATAATATCAGCATGGGCTATAGTGTCAGATTTTGTGGTCAGATCCAAATAACCGGGGTGAAAAGAATTACCACTGTGCAACCTTCTTTAAAAAGTTAACTAAATTGAATAGACAGGATCTTCCTTTGAAAAAGCCAAACTGGCATGGATCTAATCTGATAATTACTTTGATATCATTGGTTGTAGATTCCTAAAACATCATTTTAAATTTCTCTGTTCATTCGTAAGTTGGAGATATGAGACAGAACCTTCACTCTTCTGCCTCACACACATTGACCCTCAGCCCTGTCATCTACATGTGATAACAGCCCTCAGCTTTGAAAATAGTACACCTTAATGTGGTTAGTAGTGACAGAAATTTCATGAGCTTAGCATTTGGTTAAAATTCCATGGCCTAGATAGCCTTTGAATGCCAGAAAAAGGGATCAAACCAAACTATCCCTTTCCTCTGTCATCTTCTAATGCAGTTCTTTCATAGTAGACAGGTGACTTGGATTAGTTTTACTTTTGCATGATTGTGTTCTAACTGGATTGTGATAAAGTTGCTATTACTAAACGTAAATGTTTTATCATGCTGTGCTAACCTCTTATCTTTTTGAATTATGGACTCATGAATTTACTCAGGGAGCTAGTCTTTAAGTCTCATAAAGTAACCATTTTTTGTTGTGAACTATTGATTTCACTCCACCTATTACTGAGCTATAACTTTTTTTTAAATTTATTTTTAATTATGTAAGGCCACTGTTCACACGTGCCTCTTTTCTGATAAGCACATTGTCTAGTTAATTGATTAGCTCAAACTTGCATATCAGTCAACTATACAGTGAAAGAATGAAACTCAGGACTATAAGATAATGTTTAAGCAGCTTATAATCTAGTAAACTGAACACCTCATTATAGTCTATTATCTGAGATGACTTTTTCAATTAAAAGCAGCTTTACAAAAAAAGCAGGTCAGGAAACATCAGACTACTCTTCTGGTATTAGAACACGGTGATGCAAGGCCAATAGCTTGCCTATGTGGGTTTTGGATAGAGGTTAAAACATTTCTGACAAGGTTGAATATATCTCTAAGTTATGTCTACATCAGTGTAATGATTAAACCATTTGTGTGTTATTTAGGACCCATCCTGAGCCTAGTACCCCATTAATGGATTCCTCCAAGATGGTGATACAAAATGGAACAGCTTATCTTCCTCTTTTAGGAAGGTTTCTTCTAAACAGGTAATTTAATTTCCTTACTTATTTCTAAGCCTTTTAAGTACTGATTCAGACCACCGGCTTCCATAATTCTTGAATATTTACTGCTGGTTTATCTCTAATACCCAACACATTCACCCTAAAATCCTCTTTCTGGGTCTATTTACCATCTTGCTCATATTTAAGGATGCATGTGTCATGTTGTCTACCAAGTCTAGCAATGCCTCAGTCAAAAGACATTGCCATCATCAACAACTTTTTCTCATTTTTAAACAGGGTGATGGTATTACATCAATGTTTGCTGTTTCTCATGATTTTGAGCCACTCTCCTACCTTCTTTAACACTTATGCCTGCCTGCCTCAGGTCTTCTCTCATACAATCTATCCATCTCTTGGCTGGATGTCCTCATCTCCTCTTACCATCCTTCTATCTCTCTTAAATCTGCTTTATCAAATTGTTTTCTAATTTCCACACCCTATGACCAATCTGCTATAAACTGTACTCACTCACCATCTCTTTAATTGGTTTTACTCTGATGTCCTCATGTCTTCATCTGTCCCACAGTGTGCATTCTACTAGCCATATCAAGCACGTCATCTCTATTACCTCAAGCTTTCTCAGCTATTCTGCCTTCACTTTCCAGGTTACTGTGCCATACAGAATTGCTGGTTACACCATTGTTTTATACACTTTACTTTTCAACTTCTTGTTGTGCCACTGATTTTAGCTTTGTCCTTTCCTCAACCACACCCCTCAGATACATGAAACTGTTAAACTTTCATTTTTTTGCTTCTATCCCCTTTTTAAGCTTGTTTTATTTCCCTCATTCACTGCCATGACTACTGTTTTGTCTCTACTCAGTTTCAACCCTTGTGCCTTCAGTTTTCCATTCTAGTCCTTCATCGTTCGCTGAAGAGCATGTTCTGAGTCTGCTTGTAGTGCCACATCACCTGCAACAAGAAGTTCTGTTGATCCACCCCCCCCCCTCCTATCTGATTTTTAACAAATGCCATCACCAAAATTAACTGAAGTGGGCTTAAAGAAGACCCCGATGCACATCAGTCACAATGTGAAACACCCCATGGTTCTGTACACTGTTCATACTTTTGTCATTGGACTGCCCAAATCATCAGTCTTCATTTCCAGAAAAATGTGATTGATTTCCACAGCTGCTTAACAATTCATTAAAGCAGGATGAAAAAGAAATGAAAAGAAAATTCATCATAATGCACTTCCGTGTTTCCTGCTATGGTACTGGACATTATTGACTTAGATTTCCTATGTGTAACTCCTGCTTGGATAGATCTGGCCCCTGGATCTTCAGACTGATTATTTTCCTATTTGTCTGTAATCTTCACAGGAAGGTCAAAGATTCCATTTTTCATTTCTTTATATGTTCAACTGCAACACTAAAAGGAAAGAAACATCAACAAAACAGAACTGACAAAGTGCAACAGCAAATACCAACAACTACATATAAATATAAAAAGTCTGCAGTTCTGTAGAATTAGTATGGATGCCCTGTTGACATTTTCATTACATCATGTAACTTGTGAAAAACATAAAAACGTCTTTAGATAGGATGTGCAATGAAGCATAAAAATATAGTCCAGCTGTCTTTAAACTGAATATATTGAATATATATATATATATATATATATATATATATATATATATGGGTACATTTCAATCGACCGACAAGTCGGAAGACCGACATTCACTCCACCGACACATGAAAACACCGACAGCGCAAACACGGACATTTCACAGGTAAGACTTTTAAATTCGCTAATCATGCCTACCACACATGCATAACACTGCCACACTTCCTAAACCATGGTAGGCTTGATTAGTGAATTTAAAAGTCTTACCTGTGAAATGTCCGTGTTTGCGCTGTCGATGTTTTCATGTGTCGGTGGAGTGAATGTCGGTCTTCCGACTTGTCGGTCGATTGAAATGTACCCATATATATATATATATATATATATATATAAAATTAACCACACTCATAAAAATGAACGAAGGGAAGAAATTTTAACTAAGAAATGAACTTTGTGACAATAACAGCATTCAAAAAATAGTAAATCACATCAACAACTCTTGTAGTACTTTAGCGCTGTTGTCTTATTTATTATCAAGACTTCTTCAGAAAGACATGTTGTGAAGTGAAATAGTGTACGGCGGTAAAACAAAAGTGTAGTGGCCACTGTAAAAATAGTGGCAAAGCATTAAAGAATGAAGTTAGTAAATAATGACAGAGAATTTGAAGTGCAGACGTCATACCTTTCAGAAAATGCATGGAAATACAAAACCTGCTAGTCTAACAGCCATAAAGTTTGCAAGAGAAATACTTAAAATGTCCGTAATGTTTTTTTTGTTTTTTACATCAGCAAGAAAGTTTAAGTGTAGCTGCGTGGGTATGCGAGTCGCTTAGCTACGCTTAGCCCAGCTGAAATGGCAGGATAAGTTAAAATGCAATAGACATCCAGCATAAACATAATTGCAATAGTGTAGCAGTTAAAGTATATGCCTTGCATGTAGTAATTCTTGGTTCGAGCTTCACCAAAGCCATTTCCATTTCGTATGTGCAAAAATCAAAATTTAAGTTTTTACATATTTATGCAAGAAGTAAATGATTTTTCTCAACCAGAGTAGTGTATTAGGCCCAGATGTGAGGTATCAGTGTAATAAATTAGTGAAACCCCCATATAAACACAAGTGCCCCATACAGTATAGTCACACAAGAATAAATTAATCACAGCACATTGGGGGATGTCAGGGAAGATAAATAAATCTATATTATGTAATGAATGATAAATCAATCCCATACAGGTGGTAGACCAATATAATAAAACATAAGCAATGCTAAGAATTGCACAGCTATGTTGACCGGGTATAAGCATTGTGTACATATGAATACTAAGCAATGGATAGCCCAGCTAAGTGGATTTGCCCATTGGTAAGCAATGCTGAACCTGTCCCTTTAAGCACTGCCAACTTTAGCTAAGCAGGTTTGCCCGTTGCTTAGCTCAGCATTTTAAAAAACATCCAATCATGGCAAAGGGTGGGAAATCGGACATATTTAAACCCCACAGGTGGGAATACAGCTCATAACTTGTTGTAGGTCTCCACTGTAGGCAGTATGACAGGAGTTGGAGAGGGCATGTGCTTTCGGGTGTAGTGCTGGGGGCATACAGGAGTCCAAGGTCATGGTAGGACTTCTGGTAAAAAAAAACATGACATGAGACTGCTGCAGGACCAGTATTAGGGCTCTCAATATAAAGCAGAAGCCTGGGAAAGTCTCACCTGTGATCTCACCAGTGCCACTGGTATCCCTCGGACTAGTGAGCAGGTCCAGCACCACAATACCGACCTGAAACAGAGGAAGAGGGAGCTCATGGAACAGTGGGCCCAAGAAGCAAAAGACAGGGGAGATGTCCCAGCAGTGTGTAATTATTCATAGCAATAATTGTTTACCAAAGTCCAGCCTGTGTATGTGATGGACACGTATGCATAAATGTTTCTCTATTTTTATTACAGCTGCAGCTGAGTGGGCTGTGAACCAGGAAGCCCACACCAGCAGGTTGCAAAGGCTGCATTGCGAGGCTGCTGAGTAACAATCCTGCTTGTAGTAGTCGTGCCAAATAAATATAAAGGAGTAAAATGTCACCTGGCACTATAAAA